>NC_134492.1:33716870-34016870 GCF_040206685.1 Ascaphus truei
TACATGCTGATTTTTTAAAAGAGGCATCAACAACCTAGTTTTAGTACCTCGTCCATGAGCATTTCATGCTTTATGATTAAAACAAATCTCTGTCTTTTTTACAGCAATGAATTAGTCACCTGCAGAGCTCCTCTTCCTTATGTTTAATATATGCCGATGTGTCAATAACTATTCTTCATCGCGAGCTGTACAGTAGCTGCAACAGTAATAGAAGTAGCTGAGGAAACGTACAGTACGTACACTTGTGGTGTACAGCTCCCACAAAAAAAGAAATCTCCCTTTCCTGAAGAGTTTTAAATTGCTTGTTCACAAACATTTTTGCAAATGTAATGAAAGAGACACAAAAACGACGAAGCTTGGGTATCTTATTAAAGTTGTATACACTTTATTCTGCGTCAACAGGTTACCAGTACACCTAGCCGGAAAAGTCAAAATAGCTGTATGGCAGGAATCCATTATAGCAGTCAAATGAGTTATAACTGTCAAATCTACTGCTGACATATTATAAAATGTGGCATTTAAATGTCATCGCTCGGAGTATCTCTAACCAGGCTATACGTTTTTGCAAGTAGACCTGTGGGGAATTAATTGAACTTTTATTGCAGATGGAATCTCCTAGGCAGCTTGTTTTTCTTACATTTGTTTAATATTTATTGGGAACGCTGATAATCTTTCTGTGTTGCCTCGTGCTGGAAAGTCATTACTGCTGTTTATAGAAGAAGAAAGATCCAGTAATTAGACAGATTAACGCTGCCTCATGCAGCTCATTCCATTCGACTGTGTGCGATGATTTTTGTGTTTGGGATTTTCTGGCAGAACTGTGCAGACTCCCTGTACAATGGTCTTTCCCAATCTTTTCATACAGCCCCCACCCAAAAGCAATTGCTTTGACTTTGGGTTCCCCATTCTCCCACAGAATGGGGATTTTCTCCCCCCCCCCCCCCCCCCTCCAAAAAAGAAAACACTTGGGAAATTTAGATTTTTTTTTTTTTATTTACTTTGGAAATGTATCATTTATGCTGTGAATGCAGTGAAAAAGCCCTATTCTTCTTTGTCATTGTGTCTTTTTCTCTGACATCCTAACTGTTGTTTTGTCACCGCTTTTATTTTGGCTCATTCTGCATTTTCCACCATACTTATGCATCTTCAATCTTCCCATCTTGGGCCTTTTTTGTAAGTCTCCTGGACCCACCTAGGAAGAGGCAAGAATCACAAGTTGGGAAACACCGCTTCACAATATCTCACCAGTCTTCTGTGGGAATATCCATTGGTTCTAGTAGGATTGGACACATTTCCTCATTCTAGACATAAGCGGAGAAAGTGGCCACAATAAGCAGCTTCCTTTTGGTGAGAGAATCGGTAGAATTGAGGAATGACATCGCATCAATTATATATTATTATATATTAGTATATTGACAGATAGTTGCCCAATTTGTCATGTCTATGTGTGTGACAGGGTCATTAGAAAAAAACAGCCCTGTGCCTGGCAGACCTATGTGTAAGTCTGCAGTACAGCAGTGACCGGGTTAAATTTCAGCTTGAAAAAGGTTGGCTTAATTGGTCAGGTCCCAGCTGCCTCATTAAGGCAGTTTAAAAACCCAGGCTTCACACACATGGGAGAGACTGCCTGAACCAGTGAGACACGCTGGAACGCTGGAGGAAAAACTGCTGCTGTAAGGTCTCTGTCCTGTGATATATTTTGGCTATATTGTTACTCTGGACTTTTAAATAGCCCTGCATGGGAAAAGGGCAAAGCCCTGCTCAGGACTTATTTTTCTGTTTGTTTACATATGCTGAAATGAAGCTGTATTATTTTTGGATGACATCTTTTTTAAGCGAAATACACAAGCCAATTATGAAACCCACGTGTGGTTGCATTGTCCCTGCAACAAAGTGCAACTTTTATTTTGAAATAAATTCATTTCTTTGCAACCACTTTCTTTACTGTATGTCACTCTGTGTAGGCGTTTGACCACTGCTCTCACTGCCCTAGCCCAAGTGGGCATCCCTAGCGGTTAGCAGGACCGATGCTCTTTCCTGGTGGGCAGAGTCTCGATAGACTCAGTACACCATTGACCCACTGTTTTGGGTACAGGTGCTCCGGCCTGACCAGACCTTTCCATGACAGCCATCCGTCACAAATTGGGTTTACACCAGGAAACCGCTGCTTAAATCTGTGTTAAAAAATAAATTTAAAAAATGCAGCCGCTTTCAACTCATTCAGAATCAGGTTATAGGACAATTTACTAGTGAAATTTTTACTTTTAAAACCCAAGTCTGTGTTACAAAGGAGTTATTTGGTTGCATCTTTTGATGAAAACATGATTCAAGCCTGCCAACCTCGTCAAGGTAAACTCTGTTTAAATGTCACTAGTATATTTTAGCCCAGTTGGTAGAAGCGCAGGAATTGTTCTTTGTTTTCCATAAATCCTAATCCTTTTACCCACTGCATACTTCACAAATGGAGGAGCACATGGAATATGTACAGGTTGTTAGTACAATTTAGCTGTCGCTTTTCTATTTCCTTGAACCTACAGTTTGCAAATCGACCTGCTATGATTGCTCATTGATGCATACACAGTTTGTATTAAACGCAGTATTCTAGAATTCTTTGAATTAAATGCAGTACTGTTGGGGAGATATGCCTTTCGCCCTTTCCTAACCTTCCTCAAATGGCTGCATTTCTATGCAACGCTGAAATATCTCTGTGGAAGGCGGAGGCAAAAGTCCAATGTTAGCCAGTTTTAATCACCTCTACTATCAATAAGATCCAATTTGCATTACATGTTGCAGGAAACATAATATGTCTACAGTGAAGAGACAGGTGAAGTGTTATGGATAAGGTGACCATATAGGCCCTGGAAACAAACAGGACAAATGCCGCATGCGCAGACGTGAACGCCGACTGCATATGCATGAGCGCTGACTGCGCATGCGCGATGAGCGCACAGAAAAACCGTGGCAGAAGGCAGAAAAGTCAGGACTCGGGACAAACAGTCAAAGCAATATGGTGTAACTGTGTAGGCATTCAACTAAAGTTCAAGACCTGTTTCAAAAAGCAGTAAAACTAAACCAGTTAAATACTAATAGCCCTGTCCCTTATCCTGTAATAGCTAAATAAGTGTTTTTTAATAAATAAAACTGACGCCACTTTATGGAATACAAACGTGACCACACTGACCAGCCTAATTGGGTGAATGCATTGGACCGATATGAATGCAGAAGAACGTTTCTGAATCTGTTGCAACTTACTAGGCCATGGCAACATATCAGTTCTTTTGCAAAGGCCTAGCAAGTCGCAACCCATGCATTTGAGTCATGACTGAGGAAAAAGCATTTGTATCCGTAAGTACTGTATTCACCTTTATGTCAATTGTAATAACAATAGCAGGCTAATATACAGAGATCGGGGTACAGAAAATACGGAATAGCTTAGTCAAAACGGTGAATACTTATGGATACAAATGCTTTTTCTGAGCCATGACTCACGCAAGTGTACTGTTAAGCTGATTCTGTTGTGAATATGGCTATATACATAACAGTATCCTTAGTCAATATTATAATTATTATTATGTACGTGACTTAAAAGCATTGTTCCTCGTTTTTATTGAGACCTCACATCTCTCATTAAACAGTTTTGACATTAGACGGTTGGCTGGTGATACCAACTACTGTTAGGAGTTCGGATGCTTCTCCATTTTAGCTTTATTTTTGTTAAATCATGACACGGTGTAATATGTCATGTGTTGTTCATCTGAAGTTGTCTTTACCTAATTTTAAGACCTGCTAAGGAACAGATGATCGTTATTATGTCCTGATATGTAAAACCATAGAATTCAAAGAGGGTGTACTTTCTTTTTCACACAATATACATATATATATATATATATATATATATATATATATACACATACACATACACATACACATACACACACACACACTTTTGTGAACCCCAATGATAATTACAGAAATTCCATTGTTTTTTCCATGATAACCTTCTTGAATTTTCCAATGGGGTTTATATTAACCAATTCCATGCCTTTTGAAACAAAATGATGTATGAATTAGACAAACTGTGTAATTAAGAATCAGGGAATCTGCAAAAGTAAGTGAAACTTTGGTTTTATCATGTAACTTAAAGGGGATAATTAGAATCAGGTGTTTAAATAATTAGGTAGATCTTCAGGGGAGTTCGGGAGTCCCCACCCTATAAAAAGTTCAGAAACTTTGTGAGTTTGGTCTTCACTATACAGGTGTGTATGTAAACCCATCATGCCACAATCAAAACAAATCTCTGAAGATCTCAGAAAAGCAGTTATTGATACTCATCCGCCTAGAAAGGGTTAAAGAACCATTTGTAAGGATTTGGTTCTCCACCAATCCAATGTCAGATATATAGTCTACAAATGGAGAAAGTTGAAGACCACAGTCACTCTACCCAGGAGCGGTCGTCCTATCAAAATCTCTCCAAGAACAAATTGGCAAATCATCCAGGAAGTCTCAAAGAACCCCAGAGTAACATTCAAGGATCTGTATGCCACTCTCGCTTTGGCTAATGTTGTTTTTCATGACTCCACTATCGGCAACAAGAATGGTGTTCATGGAAGGATACGCAGGAGGAAACCACTTCTCTCTAAAAGAACATTGCTGCCACTCTGAAGTTCGCCAAAGAGCACATATATGATCCACAAGATTTCTGGAACAATGTCCTCTGGACAGACAAGTCAAAGGTAGATTTTGTTTGGCCTTAATGAGAAACGTTATGTTTGGCGAAAACCATACATTGCATTCAAACAGAAGAACCTCATCCCAACCGTCAAGCATGGTGGGGGGAGTGTGATGGTTTGGGGCTGCTTTGCTGCCTCAGGACCTGGACTGCTTGCCATCACTGATACAACCATGAATGTTGCATTTTAGATTCTAGAGGAGAATGTCAGGCCATCCATCCGTGAGCTGAAGCGAAAGTGGGTCAAGCAGCAAGACAATGATCCTAAACATACAAGCAGATCTACAAAAGAATGGCTGCAGAATAAAAAATTCCACGTTTTAGAATGGCCTAGTCAAAATCCAGACTTAAACCCCATTAAAATGTTGTGGCAGGACCTGAAGCGAGCTGTCCATGCAAGGAAGCCCTCAAATGTCACTGAGTTGAAGCAGTTCTGTAAGGAGGAATGGGCCAAAATTCCCCAAAACCAATGTGAAAGACTAACCAGCAGTTACAGGAAATGCTTAGTTGAAGTCATTGCTGCTTAAGGGGGCACCACCAGGCACTGAAGCTAAAGGTTCTCATACTTTTTCACACATGATTATTGAATGTTGAATCATTTGTGGATAACTAAATATTGAAAAAGTACCATGCTTTTGTGTCATTTGTTTGATCAGGTTATCTTTATCCATTATTAGGACTTAGATTAAGATCTAATAAAAGTTTAGGTATGAAATATGTGAAAATCCTAAAGGGTTCATAAACTTTTTCTCGCCACTATATATATTTTATTGTTATCAAGTCATGTGCTTCATGTATATTTGTGTTCTTTAACTCCAAACTGTTGTTTTTATTGTTTTATTGATATTTACATTTGGCCATGCTGCTAGTGTTTGGAGTGATGTCATGGTTGTTTGGTGCCTTTTTTTTCAGCAAGCGCCCTGAGAGGGTATATATTCCACAGTTATTATCCCACATCATCTTGATAAAGGATCTCAAGGAGACGGCAACATCGATATGTTTACGTAAAATGTTCTCCTCTTGTGAGGACCACTGGAGTGTCACTTCTCATTATAAGGAGAAAACATTAGAAATGAGTCTAAGGCGGCGTGGTAAATGTTTAGCCCCAAAAATACTGAAAGTTCTTTTTTTATCATATATAGAAAGGAAGGCATTTAATGTGAATTGTTCCTCTTAACTACAGATGGGTGAACCTGTCTGAATACGATTCACGGATTGTCCCAGGCTTTTCAGACCACATGCGATCCGCGCTGAGCAACTTTAGCCTGCGCGCATTCTTTCAAATCCGTCCATGGGGTTCGGATTCTCTGATTTTAAAGAATCAGACATCGGGTTTAACATACTGCAAAGCCTCTGGGGAGGAAAGTGGAGCACTGCGCAAGGCAAAAGTACAGGAACCAGCACACCATAGGTTAAAAACTACTTTATTAAGCAACTAGGGGAGACACCAACAGTAGAGCAACCACCCACTCTGACGCGTTTCGGGCTAAGCCCTTTGTCAAAGAGTATAACCCCAATGTAAAAAACACACATTTATATACACAATTTACCTAATAGATTGCGTCCTTCACCGCAAGTGACGTCAGCGGAACCAGCCGAGGGTCTCGCGAGACTTACCAGTACAACCGGAGTCTCAGGAGACAAACAGAGTAGATCTCACTGCGCCACCTGGCTTGGAGGACGCGTCAATACAACCACAAAGGCAGTGTGTCCAAATCACGTCCGTAACCGGAAGTGACGTCAGAGGGCCAGCCGAGAGTCTCGCGAGACTTGCCAGTGTCACTGGAGTCTGAGAAATAAACAAGGAGGACCCCACAGCGCCATCTGGCTTGGAGGACGTGCCATAACCATCACATACACAAATATACATACATAATCAGCAGTCACCCACAATATCAACAGGCAAGAATAACCCTTGTCTAATCATAAATGGAGATACAATAACCTCACATAAGATGTAAGGAAAAGACTGGGGGGAGGTAGGGGAAGAAAGACCATGCTGATTGTATATATAATAGTCATAATAGAATACACTTATTCATTAAAAAATAAAAGAAAAGAGGGGAAAAGAAATGGTGGTCTATAGAGAGGTATATACCCATAACTAAAGCTCTAATTCAAAGAACATGTTAACCTTTTAATTAAATAGGTAAATATCTCTCTATATAACCAACATAGGAGTCAAAATACTCAATCCATACAGTACCAAGAACATTATAAGATATTGGACGGCATGAATTCATCCAATGTAAACAGTATACATAAGTTATAGACCTGATAAAAAATTGTCATGCGTGAAAATCAATAATCTATATGACCTAGAGATATAGAGCATAATATAATATACACATGATATGTGTGTGGTGACAGAATGAAACAACAAATAATCAATATATGTCATCAAGAATCCAGGGGAAACGTTAATATAATCAGCGAGGGATGAACACCATTGTCACTGAGAGAGAAAATGTTTCAGTTCCCAATCGGTGTTCATCCCTCGCGGAGACATAGATCCCAAGGAATGAATCCAACCATTTCTCTGCAGTTAAGGATATTCTCCCTATTTCCACCTCTGACAGCTGCCTTAATGTGTTCAAGAGCACTAAAAGAAAAATTATTTATATTGCCAGAGGGGCACGCAGAGAAATGTCTTGAGACGGGATATTTTTCATCCCTCTTTTTAATGGCTCTCAGATGCTCAGATATCCTTTGCTTTAGAGGGCGTATGGTTCTCCCTATATATTTGCTGCCACAACCGCATCTAAGCATGTAAACGACATAATTAGAATTGCATGTAATCAATGATCGAATTCTTAGATTTTCTTTAGTAAACACATTTTTAATCTGCTTAAGTGGAGTTGCCTACCTACACATATTGCAATTTCCACATTTCTGAAAACCTCTAATCTTAGCAGTAACCTTAGTCTTGCCACAGGTCTGTACCAAACTCTGTGATAAATAGTGTCACAGGGTTTTAGCCCTTCAAAAGACAAATTTAGGTGGATTTTCAACATAAGTCTTAAGTTCTTCATCGAGTTTAAGTACATTCCAGTGCTTCAGAATAATGTTACGAATTTGTCTAGATTGTCTACTATAAGTACTGTAGATATAAATAAAGGCGTTGAGTCCTTAGAAAATCCATCTCTTGTTCTCTTATTAGACTTTAACAGATCTTTACGATCAGCCTGCAAAGCATGGGTATAAGCAGTCTATCAAGGGGCTATAGTAAATCTAACATAGACTCTGCTTATGACTCAACTCCTTTATTTATATCTACTTATAGTAGACAATCTAGACAAATTCGTAACATTATTCTGAAGCACTGGAATGTACTTAAACTCGATGAAGAACTTAAGACTTATGTTGAAAATCCACCTAAATTTGTCTTTAGAAGGGCTAAAACCCTGGGACACTATTTATCACCGAGTTTGGTACAGACCTGTGGCAAGACTAAGGTTACTGCTAAGATTAGAGGTTTTCAGAAATGTGGAAATTGCAATATGTGTAGGTAGGCAACTCCACTTAAGCAGATTAAAAATGTGTTTACTAAAGAAAATCTAAGAATTCGATCATTGATTACATGCAATTCTAATTATGTCGTTTACATGCTTAGATGCGGTTGTGGCAGCAAATATATAGGGAGAACCATACGCCCTCTAAAGCAAAGGATATCTGAGCATCTGAGAGCCATTAAAAAGAGGGATGAAAAATATCCCGTCTCAAGACATTTCTCTGCGTGCCCCTCTGGCAATATAAATAATTTTTCTTTTAGTGCTCTTGAACACATTAAGGCAGCTGTCAGAGGTGGAAATAGGGAGAATATCCTTAACTGCAGAGAAATGGTTGGATTCATTCCTTGGGATCTATGTCTCCGCGAGGGATGAACACCGATTGGGAACTGAAACATTTTCTCTCTCAGTGACAATGGTGTCCATCCCTCGCTGATTATATTAACGTTTCCCCTGGATTCTTGATGACATATATTGATTATTTGTTTTTTCATTCTGTCACCACACACATATCATGTGTATATTATATTATGCTCTATATCTCTAGGTCATATAGATTATTGATATTCACTCATGACAATTTTTTATCAGGTCTATAACTTATGTATACTGTTTACATTGGATGAATTCATGCCGTCCAATATCTTATAATGTTCTTGGTACTGTATGGATTGAGTATTTTGACTCCTATGTTGGTTATATAGAGAGATATTTACCTATTTAATTAAAAGGTTAACATGTTCTTTGAATTAGAGCTTTAGTTATGGGTATATACCTCTCTATAGACCACCATTTCTTTTCCCCTCTTTTCTTTTATTTTTTAATGAATAAGTGTATTCTGTTATGACTATTATATATATAATCAGCATGGTCTTTCTTCCCCTACCTCCCCCTAGTCTTTTCCTTACTTCTTATGTGAGGTTATTGTATCTCCATTTATGATTATACAAGGGTTATTCTTGCCTGTTGATATTGTGGGTGACTGCTGATTATGTATGTATATTTGTGTATGTGATGGTTATGGCACGTCCTCCAAGCCACATGGTGCTGTGGGGTCCTCCTTGTTTGTTTCTCAGACTCCAGTGACACTGGCAAGTCTCGCGAGACTCTCGGCTGGCCCCACTGACGTCACTTCCGGTTACGGACGTGATTTGGACACACTGTCTTTGTTGATGTATTGACGCGTCCCCAAGCCAGGTGGTGCTGTGAGATCTACTCTGTTTGTCTCCTGAGACTCCGGTTGTACTGGTAAGTCTCGCGAGACCCTCGGCTGGTTCCGCTGACATCACTTCCGGTAAAGGATGCAATCTATTAGGTAAATTGTGTATATAAATGTGTGTTTTTTACATTGGGGTTATACTCTTTGACAAAGGGCCTAGCCCGAAACGCGTCAGAGTGGGTGGTTGCTCCACTGTGTGTGTCTCCCCTAGTTGCTTAATAAAGTAGTTTTTAACCTATGGTGTGCTGGTTCCTGTACTTTTGCCCTGCGCAGTGCTCCACTTTCCTCCCCAGAGGCTATTCTTCTCCTGATCTTCTATCAAGTTGGATGCACGCTTGCACGGATCGCGTTCACTTCATACAAACAGTGAGTGTACTGTGGTATTGCCTGGCTGGTTACTGACTGTGTTACCTATATGTTCTGTGGCTCTATCTGAGTGTGGTTGGCTAAAAGGGGACACTCTACCAATGGTTTTTGTGTCTCCCTAGTACCCTATAAATCCCACTCTGTGGTTTAAGCCTGTTAGATTTGGTGGTCACTTGTTTATGAACTATAGGTTATGATGACACTTCATGTTAGTACTCCTATTCAATATATTGGAGCAGCTTTAGAAGGACTTATATACCCAGGATCAAGATTGCTATTATCCGTTATATAAGGGATTTATTGGATGTTATATGTCATAAGCCTGTGATTCGTTTCTGCTACACCGTGGATGGACTCTATGTCCTTTTTTTCATACTATTAACATACTGCAAATACACCGCTATTTTTATAGTCTTCCTCCCCCTCTTATAATTCCGATTGTCGGATTCGGTTTGCAGGTTCGGATTCCAAATCCGTCGGACGGATTTGTAGTGATTAAGATTAAAACAAAATGTTCTGCCTCTTTAAGGCTAATCCGCAACTGAAAAGGAACTGACCAATCCACACTGGATTTCTATTTTTTTTTTTTTTTTTTTAAATTTAAATCCTCCCATCTCTACTCTTCACACTGCCCGAGTCATCCAGTGTTACTGTCCGTGCTTTTGCTATATACTGTATTGGATAGAATACAGCTGTTTGGGAGCTGTAAGGTAGAAGACCTGGAGAACAGGAATCTGGAAAGCACTGCTCCAATAGCAAAAACCAGGGATCCAGACAGGACAAGTTGATGACAGGTTATTTATTCACAAACCGGAAGCACTAGCTACATTGAGTTGCACAAAGGTAGTCCTCTTACCTGTTTCACGCACAGGGCGCTTTTTCTATTGGATAAAATACAACTGTTTTTGGAACTATACGCTGCATTTTTCTTACAACTCCTCTCCTCTGGGAGCCTGAGACACCTGCTAGACACAGAATAAGGTTTTTTTCTTCTCTCCGACAGCTACAACTTTTCTTCTTTTTATTTAAGTGCTAGCTATTAACCTTTAATCTTCACTACATTGTGGACTTTAAATGATAGTCTTTGGGGACCTCGGCGAACATGTAATCAGATTTATGGATGCCTACTCCATGTCTGTGAGCCTATTGGGAAGGGATACAATTACTGTTTACAAGAGACATACTGTAACAGAGATAATAGTAGTAAAACCTGTTTCTAAACTGCAGGTTGCGATGTTTACAATGGTAGGATAAACATACAAAATAATTACTTAGTGCACGAGTGTCCCTAACGTGGGGTGTCACAGGGTTCTATCTAACGTTTTTTTTTTTGTGGTGCACACGCTACCAATATGGCGACTTTATCAAATGATCTGGCCTGGATTATCACCACTTTGCAGATGACACATAGCTCGACTTATCTTTTGCACTGGATACTAAGGACCCAATGTCTGCTCTCAATCGCTGAGCACCTTGACTGGAGAAGTGCCAATTGGTTGAGGTTGTACATGTAGCCAGGTCCCCCATGGCTCTCCGGTCCTCCGTTCGCCCCTCTGATGCCACGGGAGATGTTCCGGGAGGTGCAGGTGGCAGCGGGCTCGCCGGCGGCGCCCTCTACAGGGCGCCGCCATCTTGCACAAGGTTTGCGCATGCGCAGTGGTACCAGGAGTCGCGGCGGCCCTGACAGATCTCACGCGTGCACAGGAGAAGCCACAACCAATCAGAGGAGGCTCTTAGGAGGGACTACAAGTCCCATGCGCCTTTGGAAGACACCACCTGACCCATGACAGCCAATATGGCTCTAGGATCCTCCTCAGAAGGGAACTAGGATATTGCACAATGAGACTACGTTAGTCAGTCAGTGCTGGGACAAGGATAGGGTAGGAGGTAGGTGCAGGGGTCTGTAACCCTCTGCACTAGGCCAAATCCCCCCTAGGCCCCAGCTAGGCCTCGACTCATGCAATCAGATTGTGGCTGCTACAGGGACAGACCCTTAGGTAGGGACCCTGCCCCATTAGCTATTTTGAGAAGCCAGGGACACAGCTGCAAGTTGTGCAGCCCTGACTATTGTGATCTGGGACCCAGCAGGTACCTATATCTAAAGTGCACCAACAGTATACACACACCATAGTGGCAGCGCTGACCACACATAAGGGTGGGGCTGTTATCTTTGTGGACACCAGGGTGATTGGGTGCAGAGGGCCCCTCTGGTACGGTGGGCACGGTGTGGGTTACACGGTTTAAATTAAGTGCCGGGGGAGCTGCAGGGCCTCTGTAAACCTAACTTACCGTGGCTCCGGCGGCTTCCTCCCTGCGGCGCCATGGCAAAGCGGCGTGGGGGGGCGCGGGAGCGAGGAGACAGCCGTCAGGGGGGCGCAGGGAAAAAAGTTTGCGCCCCCCTGCTCTACAGTGTACAGCAAATACAGATATCACTTGTGGATACGTTTGCATGTCTCAGACAGGTCTGCAACTCTGCTTTCCCCCATTATCCCTTCGCATACCGTGCTTCCACTGCAGCCAGGGATTCTGGGTAATGACATGCACATGTTACTTTCTATATTTTTATCCTGCCTTTTGGTGTATTTTCTTTATCGTTTTAAATGCGTCTTTACTTTGTAATTGTGAAGAGCTTTAAGTCTCATCGGGAGTAAAGCTCCATATAAATAAATGTATTATTATTACCTGATGGCAGCTTCAATCCACCAGTAACCTATTATGCATATCACTACCACTTAGTCAACTTGCCCCTACGGGAGACTGCACCTTTAAAGGAGCACTGCTGGGGACACATTATGTTTTCGTTTTAATAGGTTTGAATCCTTGGGGTCTCCGGAGCAGAAGCACATTGATTTCAGCTCCTGGGACCCCTTGCTTCCTGAGATACTTGCCTCAGAACAGGGTGCTGCTATCTCTGCGCAGCTAATATGTCCCGCGTCAAGTGGGCCAAAAGGAAGCCACAAGGAATGACATCACGGCGTAGGGTTACCATGTGTCCAGCAAAGGGTGAGAAATGAATCTCTTGATGGTGCTTCTAAATCCAGGATTGTGCAATGTTGGCCATAATGCTTAGGAGACCGGGGTATATTGATTGTATATTAAATGTGTGGATGTGTGACAGGGTATATGGCTCACCATATGAAGCCTAACAAGGACAGAGCAATAATAACCACTTTTCAAGTGAAACCACATGGAAGCCCCTATATAAAGAGACTCACAGTGCAATCACTATGTGGGTAAAACATATCCTGTATCATAGACTGGAGCCCTGCACATACCCTATAGTCACAATAACCATAAATATAGTAGGTCACTCACATATTAACCCCTTCTGCTCCATGACAGCGTGCATCCGTTCCGTTTTGTAGGTATAGTATATGTAGAAAGATGGTGGAGCACTGCAAAAGAATAGGGCTGGAGGCAGATCCGTGAAAAAATAAAAATGCTTTAATCCAAATGCATGGTAGCAACAGCTACATTAAAAGGGTCCATGTGTCCAGTATTGAACCGGACTGTCCTGTGTTTGAACACAATGTCCAGTAAAGAAAATTGCAGTAATACTGGACATGTATTACCTCTCTGGATATAGTGACCTGACCGGCTTGGGGGGGGGGGGGTCGTGAATTTCCACGAGCAGGGAGGGGGCTGGGCAGCTTCCTCCATCCTGGGGGGGGGGGCGAAGGAGAGGCGGAAACTGCATGAAGCGGTGAGAGGTGTTTGCGTGTGTGTCGAGCGCATCACACCTGTCACCATTGTATCCAGTATTTTTGGAGAAGCCACCTGGCAACACTAATCACGGCTCCCTTTTGGCCCACACGATGCGGGATATTTAAAGTCACCATTTCGATAGCCCCGTCTTGGGACTGCTACCGGCAACCCCTTCTGGAGGTAAATATCTTGGGAAGCAGGGTTACCCGAAGCTGAAATTAAAGAGGTTCAACTCCTGAGACCTTCTTCAACCTATTTAAAAACATAATTTTCTTTTTTAAACACACACAAGAAGTGTCACCAGGAGTTCCTCTTTAATAAAGAAAATGCCGTACGGCTCTAAAATGTGATATAAAACGACTTTCTTTTACTATCAACGTTCCAAGATTTAAAAAAATGTATGAAGAGGGTCATATTTCAGGAAAGTAAGAAAATTGGAAATTACCAGCTGAAACTGCAGGTATCGGAATGAATCAATTGTGGATGCGGTAAAAAAAAAAAACAGTCAATCTTTGAGAGTAGGAAGACTGAGCATTAACCTTGATACCTTGACAAGGGAATTACAATTCTACCCTCACACTATCAGACTGACTCTACAGACGTATTTGTTTCAATCATTTACTATTTGAAAATTAAAAAAAAGTCTCTAAAAGCCTAGCTGAAACTGAAGAGATGTAGAACAATGGATATTATTCTAGGTGCATTGAAAAGACAGCAGTATTCTGCCCAAATACAAAAACGCATGAATTCTGTTAAACCAGGTGTGGCCAACTCCAGTCCTCAAGGGCCACCAACAGGTCAGGTTTTCATGATATCCCTGCTTCAGCACAGGTGGCTCATTCATTCTGATGGAGCCACTAATTGAGCCACCTGTGCTGAAGCAGTGATATCCTGAAAACCTAAATTGTTGGTGACCCTCGAGGACTGGAGTTGGCCACACCTGTGCTAAACAAAGGGGGCATACACTTTGCAATAAAGAATGGATACTAGTTTAAGATTATTTGACCAACAGGCGGTTTTGAAATAAAGAGTTTCTTATTACTCCAATACCATTAATCTCCAACCACCAATACAGAGGAATAATGCTGAAACCTTATTGTGTTCACTGTCATTAATATGTTATTGGACTTTCATTAAATGAACAGGGATTAAAGAGAGTTGATTAAAGAAGTACTTTGTTATTTCATGCTCTAACCTTAGGGATAAGACTGGCCTAGATTTACGCTCCACAATTTCTCTATGGCCGAACTCCTTTTGAACATGATAATTTTCATACACAGTAGTGTCATTTGTAGTGCGGTCATTCATGTGCATTGTGAGACAAAGCTAAGACATGTTTATTTGCACACAGAGAGCCTCCACCAGGTTGCAGGTTATGTGAATTGCTCATCAGAAAGCTACGGTTAAGCTTTCAAAACCTGAGAAATGAAAACCTGAGTCTCTCTCACTCACACACTCACCCTCACTCACACACTTACCCTCACTCACACACTCTCACACACACACTCTCTCCCACACACACACACTCTCACTCACACTCACACACACGCTTTCACTCACACACACGCTTTCACTCACACACTCTCACTCACACACTCACACACTCACACACACTCTCACACACACACACACACACTCTCACACACACACACTCTCACACACACACTCATACTCACACACACTCACAATTTTCACTTTCAGCAATTAGTTGTATTTTTTTTTGACAAAATAAAACAATTCAGTCAGAAATAATGGGAATCTGTACATATTGGTATAAGACTCAAAGCTGCAGACCAGGCCGAGCACCATATTTATTTTTTTGCATTTACCTTTAATAGATGACATATTGCCCTTTCCAGCGCTGTTTTTATTGTTGTATTTGATGCTTTGTTCAGCAGATAGAAGCTAAAAAGAAGCCCCTGTTCAAAAAGCTGTGAAGCAGTTTCCCCGAGCTGCAGAGGAGTTAATCTTTGTTCAGAAGCATGGGACTAAAGTCTTCCCCATTTCAGGGAGGAAGCTTTACAGCAGTGGTCTTTAACAGGCATCTCACTGGTCAAATGCGGTCTACAATGGGCCTTGCTGTGGCCCTTGGACACTCAGCTGCCCAAGCAACTAGCATGAAATTAACAGGAGCCCTGGGCTTGAGGACTGGAGTTGAGCACCCCTGTGCTAAGAGATAAAGGGGAAACGCAGGGTTGCAGACCTCTCTGAGACATGCCAATGTGCTCACGAGTGATATTTTTATTTGCTGCTGAAAAACAAATCTGGCTTTTTTGAAGATTCAACTGCAGCTCCAAATATTGTAACCCTACCACGTAAGAAATCCTGTTGAAAATGAAAAGCTTTGTGATTTCAGGAAGTCCCTGCCTTAACTGCATGTGTCCTTGGCAATGTTCATTCTCAGGTAGTTCTTGTGCGGGCTGCTGTACATAATAATAGACGTCTCTCGTCTTGTACACAAACTGACTAGTACAGAGTGTATTACAAAGGAATTACATCCAGGAAAATGACAGGTATAAATGTGTTTCGCATTTCAGTAAACTGTAGTCACAGTAACTTAACAACACTGCCAGTGTTCTGAATGAGAGATTAATAGTTCAGCTTAAACAATGTGCCGTACAAACACAACCCTGTGAGTCTAAATAATGTCAATAAATATCTGATTGCACATTTAAAAAGTTGCCAACCTTCCAAAATAGGCTGTGAAGTGCAGGGAATGATCAGAGCTAATTATCTCTTTTGTAATCATATAATATGCATATTCAATAGACTGCAAAACCATGGCTTCATATCCGAGAGAATGGCAAAAACTGACAAAAACAGGCAGATCTCTAGAGATTGGCAGAACTGTCAAAATCCATACCTCAGACTTTCCCGGGCTTTCCCTTTAGAACCTGCTCGGTGGGGTAAAATCCATCGGTGGATTGGTTATTAAACAATCCGAGCGGATTAATCCGAATCCACCATTGGGTACACACCCCAATGTATTTTTAATAATTCGCATTCCGTATTGAATCTGAAATCCACACAACAGGTTGTTACAAATCTGCACACAGATTGTTAAAAATTCTCTCTCTCTCCTTCTCTCTCTCTTCTCTCCCCTCCCCTTCCTCCCCCCTCTCTCTCCCCCCCCCCCCCCCCCCCCAAACACCCACCTCTGATTTATTCTGAGTGCGGATTAATAACAACAACCCGACCACGGAGTATTTATCCACCATGTGGATTGTCTGTAATAGAAAAAAAATCCGGGAAAGGCAGATTGCCCTTTTTGAGACTGATCCGCGGACCAAAGTAACCAGCCAAAACCGAGGAGGATCCTAATCTGCGGAACGATTTCACCCATCTCTACAGATCTCTAATCCGTGACCACATCATATGAAATTAAGAATGTTTCTAACCGCATGAAAGGGCATATTACACGCAACAATCATGAGTTGGTTTGTTGTCACCTGGTACGACCAATTACAGTATAAAAGACAGAAAGGTATTATGGTGCGTGAGGAAAAATGTGCATGTACAGTATAAACTAGTTTTTGCAGACAAATATCTATTCGTTAAATATTACAATTTGTTCATGAGGAAGTAAAACATTACATCTGTTTTATGCTGCCCTCTCTTATGGTGGCCTTTCTTTCTCCCACACTCCTTGCCCTGATGGCAGGGGTGGAGGCGTGGGGCTCCTCTCCTCAATCTGCCGTTACAGAATCCTTCCTATTTCTCTCTCTTTTCTTTTCTTCCTTTGATGCTCACACAGTCCAGCTTTTTTCTCCTCTCCCTTTCCACGTGGCGGTCATCTTTCGCCCACCTACCTCTACTCATCCCCCTTCTATCTTTCACTCTCCCTTTGAATCCAGGCTCTCCTTCTTTCTCTCCTCTGACTCCCCTGTTCTTCTCCTTGGGGACTTCAACTGTCATATTGAGGACCCCTTTCTCCCTTGGACTTCCCGCTTTCTCCCCCTAACTTCTTCTTTTGGCCTTCAACTTCAGACTGCAGCCAGCACCCACAAGGACAGCCACTACCAGGGCCTGGTTTTCACTAAAAACATTTCGCGCTCTGACTTCTTCATTTCCCCTTTCCTCTCTCTGACCATCTTATCTCGTTTTCGATCTCACCCCCCCCCCTCCCTATTGTGTTGCTGTCATGTCTGAAGCACTTATTCCCATTATGTGTTATTATTATGTCACGTATATTACTGCTGTGAAACGCTATGTTCATAAATAATGCTATATAAATAAAAATATACATACTGTATGTCTAAAGCTACCAATGACAGGCTTAAATAAGGACAGATTCATGAGCAAGGAATATGTTGCCAATAGGAAACGCTGATAAAATCACCACAACAATTTCTCTGTTATTAACCTACTGTATATGGGTTTTTGTACAGACATATTTAAACTGGGTTTAGCCAGGGTAGGCTAGGAAGTTTGGTAGCTTTACTGTATATATGTCTAATTGTCTCACAGCAGGTAAGAGTATCTCTTACTAAAGAAGCATTCCATGCAATTCATTTATGACATACTCATATGAGTTAAAATATATTACATAGTTACATAGTAGATGAGGTTGAAAAAAGACGTACGTCCATCAAGTTCAACCTATGCTAAATTTAGACAACAGATACTTTATCCTAATCTATACTTACAGTACTTATTGATCCAGAGGAAGGCAAACGAAAAAAAAACCAGTGTCATATATATGTATCTTTTAGGGGGGAAGAATACACACCTCATGGCAGTGGCTTTTAAACTGCTTTGCAGACACTTTCAGATATTAAGTAGAGCTGGGTGAATTTTTGGGGCGGATTTGGATTCGCTGTGGATCGGCCGGTTCCTTTGGTCCGCGGATTTCGGCGATTCGTCTTTTTCTGATTTTTAAAAAAAAAAATTTTAACCACCGACAAACCAATCTGCGGATTCTGCAATCTGCTAGTAGATTTTAAGTGTCCAAACCACATATTGCTGAATCCGCGGATTGGATACTTAAAATCCACCAGCGCATTGTATCCAATGGCAGTTTTTTTAAATTAATCCGCACGGATTGAAACTGGAACAAACCGCCGATGGATTTTTTCATCACGGAACGGATTTTTAATGGAAAGCTCGGGAAGTTCTGCAAATTCTGCAAAACAGAGTTTGACAGTTTCGCCCGTCACTATTAAAAAATGAGACAAACAGCTAAATATGTTCTGCAAAGAGGGCAATGTTCCATTTGGACAAAATTAGGTTGTGATGAAAATGGTTAATTTGGCCAGTAATTTCGGCCTTGGGAAGTACAGTATGCAGCAATCGCAAAAAGCCAACACACAACCAGAGCTAGAAAATGCCCTTTGTATTAGTCCCTACATTCCATTGTATTGTCTAATAGAGTTTTGAAATGTTAACATCCAGTGTTATGTATTCTAAGTGGTTACAATGTGGGAGTGAGATCCTCCAAGGACTTTGAAACATTTTATTTGACGCTCGGCAAAGCAGCATGCGGATTTCCATTCACGAGAAATGAACGGTGCTAGTATTCTTTCCCTACAGAACCTTGGAATTAGGATTCACAAATTAACCTGATCACATTATTAATCATTTGCACACTTATCAATAGTATCTTTTTTGTTGTTGTTATTAAATAGAATTTACTCCAATGGAGACAATGGTGGCAGTTGGAGTGGCTATTTTTAAAAAGAAATTGGGTAGGTTATTAAAAGTAAAAAGGTAAAAATAGAGTGCAGAACCACAAAAACAAACATAAGGCAAACTATTGATCCAGGACAGATGTCATTCACATACTAGTTTCAGACACTTTGCCCAGACCCACAAAAGGGTGCTAAGCTTTAGCACAACTTTACTCCTATATGAACAGGAGCTGAGGCTTTTTTAAGCTTAGTCCCCTTTTGTGGATCTGGGCCTTTTTAGGTTGTAATACCTTTCAGCGGAGGTATCAATTGTACAAGCTTGTATTGTGTGCAAGTTTGAGGCTGCAGAGGTATCTTTAGCTGCAGTGACTATGTAGTCTCGAAAGCTTATGCACAAGATAATCTTGTCTGATTGATACATTGGTTCATTAAAAAGGTATCACAGCTCACAAAATATCTTGTATTGGTTCCAGAAAAGCAAGATACTTTGTAGGTTAGGATACGGTTTTACCTACAAAGTATCTTATTTTTTCTGGAACCATTACAGCTACTATTATTATCGTCTAATTGTAAAGCGCCAACATATTCCACAGTGCACTACAGAGAGAGATGTTACATAGAGCTACATACCAAATAAGGACAAACAGATACAAAAGGGTCCTCCTATTGTGAGCTTGCAATCTAAAAGCCACAAGCACCCTTTAATTACATACTGGTGTCAAGTACGAATTTAAGCCTACCCCATTTCTTGTGTAGCCCCCTGTAAACAGCACAGGCTATACATATCTTCCTCCTATGCATGGGTCGTGCAATCTTTCTTTGTGACCATCACGGATCCCAATGGCAGAAGAGTAAGAAAGCCAGATCCAAAACATTATTAATAGGGTTCTCCACATTGGGAGTAACCATGTTTTTCTTGAACTACCTCATGTGCCTAGGTTATGCTAACATTGCCATAATATGTGTTGTTTCCCAGGTTGTTCACCGCAGGATGGTGCTGCTAAAGCTAGGTCCAAGTGGGGACCATTGGAATCCACCAGAGGGAGAGTGTAGGCCCCTGTAAACAGCACAGGCTATACATATCTTCCTCCTACTGTGGTAAGTCCTGTTAAGGGCAGGCGCCAGTAGTAATCATGGGTTTCCCCCCTTCATGCCCTACCTTGAGTGATAGATGCAGGCCCCTGACTCTGCTGCAGGCGTGAGACAGAGGGGAGGTCTTGCTGACATCATGAGAGGTGGGGCTGACTATTTAGCAGCCAGTTCCTGTAAGTGACAGTTGGTTCTCATCCAGCTCTTGAGCTGTTCTGTCCTGGGAGTTGGAGGAGTAAATCAAGCTCCGTCCTGGGAGCAAGCAAGAGAGAGAACTCTGGCCTATTACATTTGGAGAGCGAGCCGAGTTCAGGTGGACCAATGCCCCTCACCCCGATGAGGGGGTGATGGGGAGAATCCATCCCCCACCCAGAGGATACCCTCTGAGGTGGGCAGTGGGGTATTGAGGCCCCACCACAGTCCATCCTGTCGGAGTGCACACTTGGAGGGAAGGAGAGGAGGAAAGGCCTGTACAAAGTGGAGGGTCGTGTGTGCTGTGGAGATTGCTGTTGTTGTTGCAGCTGCTTGCTACTGCCGGGCGCGGCTCGGAGAAATAAAGAGAGACATTACCTTTTACTAAAGACTGTTGTGTGATTCTGGATTACCCACCCTGGGACCAGGGGCTATTCTTCTATACGGGTCCTACCCCACATCCCTGGGAAGGTATAGAGGATGGAGGCGCTGCACCACCACTAAGAGCATGGAGGCTACCACCCCAGAAGCCTGGTCCTGTTATCCCCCACACCACCGCGGGAGACTCAGGCCCTCCTGTTCCACGCAGGTACGCACCACCCAGTACATGTAATCCGCCCCCACACACCCTAGAGATGTCAGATGAGTCTAGGGGGGGGGGGGGGAAATAAGGGTTACACTTGTAAAACAGTGCTGGCAAATCTTATACTATATTAGTGAAAGCACTGTATGCATGTCTGGATGTCCGGTGTCCCTAGGGGAAATCTCATTGGTCCCTTGGGCCGCCCGCCCCCGCACACCTCTCATTGGCCTGAGGCGGAGTGACGGGCCACACACAAACACACACACACTAGGTAGGGGGGGTGTTACATACATTAGCTTGGGGCGCGCCCCCTTGGGGGGGCGCACAATTATGTAGGGGGGCGCGATCAGCTTGCAGGGAAACCTGGGGCGTTTTTTTGTGTCTTGCAGAGGGAGCGGGGCCAGAAGATCCGTGCTGCTGCTTCTACGTCTGTCTTGCAGAGGGGGCGGGACCAGAAGATCCGTGCTGCTGCTTCTATGTCTGTGTCTTGCAGAGGGGGCGGGGCCAGAAGATCCGTGCTGCTGCTTCTATGTCTGTGTCTTGCAGAGGGGGCGGGGCCAGAAGCTCCGTGCTGCTGCTTCTATGTCTGTGTCTTGCAGAGGGGGCGGGGCTTCTCTCTGCACACAGACAAGCCCTCCTTCTCTTCCTGTCTGCTTCCTGTTTTCAGCAGCATGGGGGGTTGGGGGATCGGAGCATGTCGCCCCCCAGGTGAAATTGTGGACTGATTAAGTGTGTGTTGGTGGTGGTGGTGGGGGGGGGAGTGATTGTGTGTGTGTGTGGGGGGGATTGAGTGTGTATGTGGGGGGTGGGGAGGAGTGTGTGTGTGTGTGTGTGTGTGTGTGTGTGTGTGTGTGTGTGTGTGTGTGTGTGTGTGTGTGTAGGAAGTGTGTGTGTGTGGGGGGATTGTGTGTGTAGGGGGATTGTGTGTGGGGGGGATTGAGTGATTGTGTGTGGGGGGGATTGAGTGATTGTGTGTGGGGGGGATTGTGTGTGTGTGTGGGGGGGGGGATTGTATGTGTGTGTGGGGGGGATTGAGTCCCCCCTCCCTGCCCTTTGCCCCCCCCCCCTGCCCTTTGCCCCCCCCTCCCTGCCCTTTGCCCCCCCCCTCCCTGCCCTTTGCTCCCCCCCTCCCTGCCCTTTGCCCACCCCCCCCTCCCTGCCCTTTTCCCCCCCTGCCCTTTGCCCCCCCCTGCCCTTTGCCCCCCTCCCTGCCCTTTGCCCCCCCCCTTCTACTCCATGCCCCCTGCCCTTCCACGCCCGGGCAACGCCGGGTATATCAGCTAGTCTTAGAATAAAAAGCACTTCACCACATATAGATTTAATTTAAAAGATTGATGCAAATATCTTTTTTTTTGCCAACCTCAAGAACTATGTTACTCCGTATGCAATTATTTGATGGCACCCATACATTTGGGATAACTGATATATGACAAGAAAGTAGATACAGTACACAAAATGTGAGCCTTCGTATCCTTTAAAAAGCTCAGCTACTTTTTATCCTCGTTTAAAATGCACAACAGTCACTTAAGAATTAGTAACCTATTAGAGAGATCTACTCAAAAGTACTGTGAGGTGTATGTGAAAGTGTTTATCTTTTAAGTAAGGCAGATCTATAAGTTTAGCCTGAACACTCCCCATTTGATTGCACAAGGAAGCAGTTATCTTACACCTCTGTTAACAGCACTGTGTATTATAGGATCGCCACAATTAGCTTTTGTTTACATGCTTTACAATGCTCATTTTAGTTTGGGGAAGCTTTCATCATAAGTGCTTAGCTACCAGTGTGCATGTTACCTGAGTATAAGACTAGAAACTGATCTCTGCAATAAGCATCGGCTTCATGTGAAACGGAAAAAAAACCTCACAAAAGCTATGCAAAAAAACAGACGACATGGCCAAATCCCAAAGGAAAATTTCCAAACATCCATCAAACAGGTAAATATAATTGTGCTTTATCCTCCCCCCTAACCCCCTATGATTTTATTACATTTTCCTCAATGATTACAGATTTGAACATTTCATCTTTTTAGAAAGGAAAGGTATACAGGGATATATCAAATCTGTGAACATGGGAACGATGTTGATTCAGGGAGAAATCTGAGTGCCATTATTTGGAGTCAGGAAGGCATTTAATTTCCCCTTATGAGACAGCATTAGATCATGTTTCACAGGGGTCTTTTGCTTGCCTTCCTCTGGATCAATATACTGTAAATACAAATATAGGATAAGTATCTGTTGTCTAAATTTAGCATAGGTTGAACTTGATGGAAGTGTATGTGTTTTTTCAACCTCATCTACTGTGAGTGTAACAGTGTATCAGTGTATCAGTGTATCAGTGTAACAGTGTAACAGTGTAACAGTGTAACAGTGTAACAGTGTAACAGTGTAACAGTGTAACAGTGTAACAGTGTAACAGTGTAACAGTGTGCAGCTGCCTCTTTTAGACCACTTGCTTTGAGAATTCTGCACTGAAACCCATCCAATGCTGCGAGATTTCTGCAGCACGCTGGGAGATTTCTACAGTCAGACTAATGGCCCATCGGATTAACACAGCGGGTGCCCTGCATTTGAATGGGACTCATGCTGTGTGAATTCTACCGGGCTGGGACTCCCATTCAAATGCAGAGACGCTCGCTGTGTTAATCCGATGGGCCATTACAGCCTTCTGTGGACAATCTCACGAGTTACTACAAGATGGTCACAGATTTTCCAAGGCAAGTGATCTAAAACCGACAGCTGCATCTGTAACTGTGAATTGTGTTATGCATGTACAGTAACTGGGTACGTTTAGTACGTTTTAGTTTTGTTGTCACAGAGTGCAGAACATTTATCAAGCTTCAAAACTGGTAAAAAAAAAAAAACAACAAAAAACACGAAAAAAACAACTAGATTTATCAGAAGATAAAAGGTTACTGTACATTGAAAATAAATGTTTCTTTGATAAATCCAGGGCTGTTTTTGTGCCTCAGTTTTGCACTCAGGAGACATAAATAAATGGCTCTCATTGGGTTAGAAAACATAAGGAGATGGTGAAGCACTTTATAAAATTGTGTAGATAGATTACAATGACAAATGTTGTCCTGAACGTGCTGTATGAGAGATAATGTATTCCTTTCAGCTTTAAGAAATTGCTAATAAAAATAGATCAAAAAGTAACGGGTATATTATCTCGTGTGTGGGAGTGAGATTGCATTGAGATACTGTGACACCCAGTAGTTACAAGTGAAGAACAAAACTAATCAGAGTGTGTTTATCTCACGTGGCGTGAGGGAACGGGCAGATACAAACAGAACACATTTCTGGAGCGTGACTCCAGGAGGGCAGTGCATGCAGAGGAAATGAGACTAATATCGGTTCATCGCTGTTCTGGTTTTGTGTATTACAGACTGAGCTAAATTGTATTTGATCTTTTAAGAATCTGCATATGAAGTGTGATGGTTTAGGATAGCAATTCACTGAGACCCCTTGATCACCGACAGTCCTTGATGACTTTCGTGGTAATCTCTGGCACCACAATGTATTCCAAGCTACTCGCCTATGTGGTTTATTGTGCCCTTTGTTTTAAAACCTTTGATCCGTTCACTTGGATATACACACACTTTGTTTTAGTTTTGCTGGCACTTGATTGGTTTGGAATTTTTAGAATATAATGGAAAAAAAACTCCTGATATTAAATTCTACCCCCTTTACATCTTCTCCCCCCCCCCCACCCACGCCCCCAACAAAAAAGAAGTTAACCTCTAACATCCTGAAGAACGTCAAGGTTCCGGTTTTGAAACCCCAAACCACCAATCCCTAATATATGGGAGACATAGGGGGTGTCTGATTCCCCAAATCTGATAGTTCAGGGCTTTCATGGTCCAGTTAAACACGGACCATGGCTCAGATCTACGGTATTGACCCAAATGCAAGCAGACACTTCACGAAACCTAGTTTCTGCCTCATGTTTTGGTCCCCCTCCATACACCAGGTACCCCCGATGTGGCTAGCAGGGAGCACCGGATCACTGCTAGTCAGTTTGGGGACAGGGGTGGGTGAGGGGGGGGGGGGGATAGGGACCTTAACCCTTCAAAAAAAGAGACCCCCAAGCCACCTTGCCTGTCCCTACTGCCTCTGGTACAGCTGCAGTAGGTTAACAGCAGATCGAGGTCTCCAGGGGTTATTATACTCTTCCCATCAAGGCTTTATATACTCTTCTTCCCAGAGTTCTAGTTTTAATATCTGAGGCACGTGTACATAGGAGACTTGCCATTTGCAATACTTAAAATGCTAAATTTTCTGTATTTTGGTTCCACATTGTAGCATAAATCCAACCTTCTGAGTTGATCTCACCTGACTATACCACACCAAAGAAAATGCATTATTTTCCATATGGCCCTAATGATTCTTTTTGACACACAATTCATGGCACCATGTGTGTGCCAGAGATAAGGCACACAACATTTTATTTTGCAGAGCACCAATCGAATTGGAGCTGAATACTTCCCCAACATGGGGAAGGCGTCTTCACAACATATTGAATAAGGGTGAAAGTGGTAGTTAGGATGTTAGATGTAGGATAACGGCTGGTTTTCTATCTGGAAACCAACAGTTTTCGTGCTGTTTATCTCCAAAGGCAAAAACCATATACTGTACTTTACCTATTTGTAATGCTATAATTTGAAAACCTACTATGGACCCATCGCACTGCCACGACAGCCTGTTTTTGTACTACCCATCTAATATACAACGGTTCAATTGGCCTAATTTAAAATTGCTGCCTCTATTAGGATGGTTAAACAGTCAGTAGACTGAGCAATGCAAGAGCCCAATCAACATGCAAATAGTCTGCAGCCTACCTACCACTTTTTTATTCTTTGCTATTGTTCCAGTGCATCTACACAAACTCCTGTGGTTGCCAGTCAGTAAGATTACTTCTAAAACATGATGTGACCGAACTGTCAATGTTTGCAGTTGGAATTCCTTTAACAGGCTCGATTTACCTGTACAGACGCAGCGGTCGTTAGCCGAACATTTCCCGATTTGTATTCCTGGGCACACCCAGGTCGTGCCGCATGATTTCGTGAAACTTTCCGGAGTTAAGACACGTTTACTAGTGTTTTAATCGGGTGTTGTTGTCTTAAAATCTAAGTGCAATTCAACCTGTCTTTTATTGCCGTACAGTTCTGCAAGTGTGTGTGTGTGTAACTGTAATTTGAAGATTAACGTTACGAGTTCATACTATATACTGTACATGGGAAAGAAGTCCTTTCTGAGGCTCCTTAGCCATACACAGATCCTCTAACTGTAGAAGATTACAGGTGTGATTTGCGGCATTCACGGCAGCGTTCACGGAAGAATAACGAGCGAATGCCGTGTGGAATACAGCAGAGTTCACGAAAACGGCTCCGTGAAATGTTTGGATAATGCCGCTGCATCTGTAGGTAAACGTTTTTCAATATAATTCCTGTGCTTCTTGTTGATGACTTCCCCCACGCAGTGTAATCATCATGATTATTGCAACAGCAATGTATATTCAGAGATACAGTCTAATGAATCTGGGACGATCACAATATTAAAGCCAATAATTAAAATCTAACAAATATTTTAATCATGAAATAAGCAATTTTATACAAACAATGTTTCCCCATTCCTGCCTAGAATTGGTTTCACGGTGTATAGAGGCACGAGGTTATGCGGAGGCTGCTCTGTTATTATCTGTGAATGGGGTAGTTGCTATGGGGATTGGGAACTCATTTTATCGCTGCGGTTGGTAAGGTTTAGCTAGAAAAACATCATAAATGTTAAAGCAAGTGTTGGGTCTGATGCAAGAAATACATACAGGTTATCTTTATTTGCATGGCACCATCCATGTATATAACACTTCCCAGCAGTAATACACGACTGACAAAATTGTGAGATATAAAAGTAAACAATGGGGAAAAAAATAGTCCCTGCTCCGAAGAGCTTACAATCTAAGTGAACATTTTTAACATGCAGCCTAAAAAAAAATTGTGATCCTTTTTATAACAGTACAAAGATTGCTGAATCTCTCCTTCCAATGTACTCTAAAGAATCTTGAGTAACTGGCAAAATAAATGTACCTATGCAATTATGTAAAATATAAATTATCCAGAAGGCATTGGTTCACTCTAATGGACTCCCAAAAATGAAAGGAGTAGCTTTCTCCATTAGCAAACACAGATATTGAGATATACACATGGGTACATGCACACTGACAAGTTAATTCAATATGTCTTTATCATTTTAGAAATAGAAGGGGCTATGTGAAGAGGTATTGAAATGGGAAGAAATGCAAGTTGATGCATTATAATGTTTGTCTGGTAACCCTTCCTACAATATAATGCCACCATCAAAACACAAGGTAAATGAAGGGAAACTGCCTGGGTACATAAATGGTAAGAGACGTGTTGTGAGTGCCTGCCTACATACCATTATATGGCAAAATTAGCCATTGCGTCCCTCTACACACGCATGTGCTGGAGCAGCAGCAGCCCCTTGGGAGACGGAGACACCACACACACAGAGACACACACAAACACAAACATGAGGAATTCACAGATAGTATAAATATATAAATGCAAATAGCTAAAACGGGGGGTGTGCCGAGCACGTACATTCTAAGTCACACTTCTTTGCGTTTTGTCACAGAAATTGTGTTTTGATTTTTAATGAAAAACATCACAATCACAAATCAAATTTATGTGACAAAACAGTGACAAAAGACAAAAGTTTCACTTAAAATGCGTGTGCTTGGCCCACACACCCTTTTTTGTTTCTGTTTTAATATATGCAGCTTTTGTTTACCTTTATCAATAACTAATTGCCTAAACTGCATCTGATTGGTTGTAGTAGACCATGTGACTCCCTTTGGATGATGTCACATCATTTCCAAAAATAGATTCTGTCACATGGTCTACTACAACCAATCAGATTGGGGATATACATCTCACAATCTGATTGGCTGAAATATGTGATGTGACTGTGGCCATGTGGGTTTGATGATGTCATGTTAAAGGGAGAGGAAGCACAGCTTTTTGAGTGGCTGGCTTCCCTCCCTTTACATGACGTCACAGTCTAAATAAAAAAATTGTCACGTGATTATCCCAGCCAATCAGATTGCGTGGGAACCATTTGCCACTCATATGATGTCGCAGGCCGTATAAAAGCCTGTGCAGTCTCATTTGACGGCAAGAAACTGGAGAGTGAAGACCTCCTCCCCAATAGGATTACAATGGCGTTACAGATGGATGAAGATGCAGATACTGAAGAAGAAAGAAGACCGCCAAATGAATTACAATTAACAGATGAAGATAAAAAAACGAAGAAAGAAGAAAGGACTTTGAACTTTGCCAGAGGTCCCTTGCTGTTTTGGATACTGGATTTGTTCGGGAGCTTGCTGAGACCCCTGGAATCAGAGGGCGGAGACATCTAAAGGTAAGAAAAAATATTGAATGTATGTTGTTTTTCTTTTACAGGTTTTTTCATTGTATTTTTTATTGTAATTTTTTTATGGCCCATTGATTGCCTATGTATGTATGTATGGCCCTATAGGCCATACATACATACGGTGACAAGCAATGCTTTTTGGGGGCAAATGCTTGCTTGTATTTCTTTTAAATTTATTTTTGTTCTTTGTTTTGAAATATTTCTGCTATTTATTTTGTGTTTTGATTTTTAATTATGGGAATTTTTGTGTTGTTTTAAATTGTTTATTTCTGTTACTTTTTTGTTGTTTTCTTTTTAATTGTGGTTTATTTTTGTCTTTTGAATTATGGTGTTTATTTCGAACTTTCTTTTATTTATTGATTTTTTGGGGGGTGTTTTAATTGTTAATTCTGGTGTTGATTTGGTAGTTGCTTAATTGATTGCTGGTAATTTTGTGGTGTTTTTTTGTTTATTGTTGTTTATTTGGTGATTGATTTGATTGCATTGGATATTGTTGGTGGTTGTTTATTTTTTAGGTTGACCATTGACTGCCATAGTGTTAAATCATGCTCATATTATAAGGGCTTGATGTACCCACTGTGCCAACCAATTGGTTTATTGGCATTTGTAATGTGTTTATTTTTCTATGTAATGTGTTTTATTTTGGGCCTGTTTTTGTTTAGCTTCACCATTTATTGCTATACTGTTAAATCATGCCCATATTATATGGGCATGATGTACCCACTGTACCGTTGGAGGGTGGGGTAGTTGCCTGGGGAGGGTGGTTAGGTCTCCTGGGTGGGTAGTGGGGAGGGAGGGTTAATCCCTTAATTACTATTACCTGAGGATGAGGACGCCTTCATCCTGGCAAGCTGAAAGGGGTAAGTACAATTTTTAAATACGTTATTTCTGCTGATTAATGTTTTTTTTTTTAAGTGGGCAAATGCACTGTTATCCATACCTGGATAATAGTAATTTTGCTCATTACTGTACTATATGTGTTAGGAGGGGGGGGGGTGTATTTATTCCAAAGTTTTGGATAATTTTTTTTGTGTGCATATGATTGGTACCGCAGGCCAGCAGAGACCACCCGAGGACACATGGAGACCACCCGCAGGGACCACCCGAGGACCCGCGGGGACCACCCGAGGGCCCCCAGACATCTGCGGGGACCACCCGAGGACACCTACGGGGACCAATTGAGGACCCCGGACACCTGTGGGGACCACCCAGAGACCCCCCGCCGGCCTCTTGTATTAATGCTGTTCAGAAAAAAAAATGCTTTTATGCATGTCTCCATCTCTTTGGCACCAGCCTTTAGCTGGTGTAAAGAAATGGTGAGTTTTTACAGTACGATAAACTTATCACTGCTTTGTGAATAGCAGTTACTGTTAAAAAATGGCTAGTTTGCCATTTTTGGACCCATCGTCCGACTTTTTTTCCACTGTTTATGGGTGATAAAAAGCCATTATAGCGCTATACTGCACTGCACTTTGTGAATAGCAGAGCAGGCAGTATCGCGCTACAAGGGCATTTATCGCACTTAAACCCATTTATCACTGCTTTGTGAATGAGCCCCTATGACTGTAAATATCTTATGGCACCTTGAAATTAGCTTGTGCATCAATCCTATTTGCTCTCAAACCATTCGTTGTTGGAAACGGAATTGTATTCGATGTATTTAAAAGCCAGCACTTACACAGTATAAAGAAACAGCTCGGCTGTGTCACTGCTGACAGGGAACATGTGAATCTAGCTTTCCAAAAAAAAAATGCTTTAATTATAGGGCAGGTTAATAACTAGAAAGGCATGTGCTGCTATTCTATATTCTCTCCTAGAAATAAGTGGAAAATGTCAATGTTTTCAAATTAGATAACAGATGCTAATGTTCGTATGAAGAAATACATTTAAGTTGTACTGAAAGCATTGTCTTCTGTCTCCATTATTATCTCATTCCTCTTACAGGAGACCTGCATGTCTGAGAAGGGTCGTGTTCTGGTTCTTTAAAGATAATTCATATGCTTCTACTTAAATGAAATACATTTAACTGAGAACATATTGTAGATAAAGGCACCTGCATGATCAGTGTAGAAGCCAACGGAAGAACGTTGAAGCTTTTACACTTGTTAAAATAACCTTTTTTTAAAAGACCGCTTTTCGCTATGCACAATGCCCATTATTATGTTGCTTGTGGAAGACAATGGGAAATTGAAAAAGGACCATCAAGCTACAATATAAAAATAATGATAAGGTGGGAAATCCTAAATCTCCCTGAGGAGAATACTAGAACAAAGACAGACACTGTACATTCATTGAAATAAAGCACAATGCTATATTGGAATGAGAATGAAATGGCAATGATACAAAATGAAGAATATTACCAAAAGGTCATATTGTTACACCAGTGGTTTTCAAACTTTTGTTTGGTTAAAGAACCATAAGTGAAATTTTGAGGAACCCCCAATCATGTCTAATAGCAACTCTGTAATCAGATGCATTGTAAATTCTTCTGTATGTGATACAATTTTCAAATAACCAGAAAATTGCAGGGAACCCTTTAGGGATGCCCGGGGGACCCAAGGGTTCCTAGGAACCCTGGTTGAAAAACACTGATGAAATGTGAGAGAAGGAAACACCCATTAACATGCACTCATTGTACAGATTGATATAATGACAAAAGTTAATACTTAATTTTTATTAATATATTGCTTAAAATAAATAGGGATAGAGCTAGACGGATATTCTTGGTGAACAATCCTAAGTCAAACATACAAAACAAACCAACATATAAACATAAACCAAGGCTAGGGGAGAAGATAGACCAACTGGTAAGTACTTAATAGTGGTGAGTAACCTCACATAAGTTGATTAAGGTATCCCCAAGCTTGGCATTAATAGTTTAAAAACCTGTATTTCAAATAAAACAGGTGCTAATGACTGACAGTCACGACTCTAGGGTATACAGGAAATACACAAACATAGAGATGCTCCCATAGAGAACCACACTGTGTATGGACATAGGTAACAGACCAGAATTATCTATTGGTCTTATCTATTGAATAAAACACTTGTCCATATATATACTAATTAGACTCAGTGATATAAATAAATAACTGCAAGAGTCACAATGATTGTAATGTACAACAGTGCAATAGGTGATGGCCCACAAAATGTGTTCGCGTGGCCCTGAGGCACAAGTCTTAGCCCGTATCTAGTTATAGCCTCCTAAACTAGACTAAAGACATGCACTGTAATAAAAACACTGAGTGGTTCATGACGAGCCATCCATCCATGGGTAGAGTGAGAGTCGCATAAGTAACAGAGATTAAGTATCTCACAGACTGCTATTTTGAAACCAGTAGCTGCAACATATAGCCACAATCATATTATATGCTCCTGCTCTTATGCGTGTCAACAGTCCTCCTACACTCAAAACACCGTCGTCACAGTATGAGGGTGAAGAACAGGACGGATGCCCGTAGAGCTAGTGCTCATATCTGAGCAACTAGCAGCAGTATCAGCAATTTAAAATATAAATGCAGGGCAAACCTAAAGAGCAGCGGCTCAGATCGGAGCTCAGCGGCACCTCTCACTCACTACCCGACACAGATGCGTCATGACGTCAGCCTCAAGCTCTTGCCCACCTGACGCACGTTTCGAGGAGGCTTTTTCAAAGGTGGTGACGTGGGATTCAGTGGAAGGGAGTTTTATATGCAATTGATCACCAGAGAACCAATCAGAAGCAGGCAATGTGAAATAACCATTCAGGTTATTTAAAGGCACATAGTGGTATTGGTTAATATACCATAATAATCACTTTGGGAATCAATGTGAATATATTGAAAATTAATACAGAACTGAGATAAATGACACAGGCAGTAAAAGTATTGATGAGGATGCACCACTTACAAAACTAGCAGCAGTAATGATATGCAAATACAACAGGTGATAATACACTAAATGCAAGAGTGGAAGGGATAACCAGAGACATAAGTGAAAAAAAACCCATAGGTTGAAACCCTAGATAAAGGGGGAGAACAGGAAACCCTCATTAATGTCACCTGGTGTTAAGGTACCCAATACATAAATCCATTTTGATTCCTTTTGTAAAATGAGGCGGTTCCAGTCTCCCCCTGTGGGGTTCGGGGGGACACTTTCTATTCCCATAAATCTGAGACCAGAAATATCCCCTTGGTGCATTTGATGAATATGGTTAGCCAATGATGTGTCCTGATGGTTGCGAATGGCTCCCAAATGCTCCAAAATACGCTGGCGAAACTCTCTTATGGTCTTGCCAACGTATTTTTTATTGCATTGGCATATAGCTTGATATATAACACCTCTTGTTCTGCAGTTGATGAACTGTCTTACTGTGAATGATTTGGTATCATTCCAATTATTGAAGGTATCAGTTAATGAAATATAAGGGCACGCTTTACAGCTACGGCATTTAAAATTGCCTGTTGACCTGTTGGCCAGCCATGTATTAGATACAGTAGGTAGCATATGGCTGTGGACGAGTTTATCTTTTAAATTCAGTGCCCTTCTACTAACGAGTGTGGGGGTTGATCGTAAAACTTCCCTTAGATCCGGGTCTTCAATAAGAACTGGCCAGTGTTTATTTAAAATTGTGTTAATTTCTGGCCATTGATTGTTAAAAGTCCTCACAAATCTAATTAGTATGGAATTTTCTACAAATGTCTTATGGTCGCTTAGTAGTAGACTTCTGTCACTGAATTTAGCTCGCCGATATGCTTTAGAGATGGTTTTCTGGCTGTAGCCTCTTGCCCTGAATCTCTCTCTCATTTTTCTTGCCTCTACCTCAAAGGTCTCAAGAGTGGAGCAATTCCTGTGAATTCTTAAAAATTGGCCCACAGGGATACCCTCTTTCAGTCGTCTAGGATGATGACTTTCAAAGCGTAACAAGCTATTTGTGGCTGTTGTTTTGCGGTGGACCGTGGTTTCCACTTTGTCAGCTCCTCTTAAAATCCTAAGGTCCAGGAAGGTGATCTCCTGCGTGCCAATCTCAAATGTAAGGTGAAGATTATACTCGTTGGTATTTAGTATTTTAACAAATTCCGGTTTCAAAATAGCAGTCTGTGAGATACTTAATCTCTGTTACTTATGCGACTCTCACTCTACCCATGGATGGATGGCTCCTCATGAACCACTCAGTGTTTTTATTACAGTGCATAGCTTTAGTCTAGGATAGGAGGCCATAACTAGATACGGGCTAAGACTCATTACAATCATTGTGACTCTTGCAGTTATTTATTTATATCACTGAGTCTAATTAGTATATATATGGACAAGTGTTTTATTCAATAGATAAGACCAATAGATAATTCTGGTCTGTTACCAATGTCCATACTGAGTGTGGTTCTCTATGGGAGCATCCCTGTGTTTGTGTATTTCCTGTATACCCTAGCGTCGTGACTGTCAGTCATTAGCACCTGTTTTATTTGAAATACAGGTTTTTAAACTATTAGTGCCAAGCTTGGGGATACCTTAATCAACTTACGTGAGGTTGCTCACCACTATTAAGTACTTACCGGTTGGTCTATCTTCTCCCCTAGCCTTGGTTTATGTTTATATGTTGGTTTGTTTTGTATGTTTGACTTAGGATTGTTCACCAAGAATATCCGTCTAGCTCTATCCCTATTTATTTTAAGCAATATATTAATAAAAATTAAGTATTAACTTTTGTCATTATATCAATCTGTACAATGAGTGCATGTTAAAGGGTGTTTCCTTCTCTCACATTTCATTAACTACCCCATTCTCCCTTTGCACTTTTGTCATCATATATCAATTTGTATACCAAGCTGAAGCGAGAGTCACCTCCCTTTTTCCCTTTCCCCCTTCCCCACTCCCCTATTATTTGAAAAACACTGAGTTAGACACTATTGGAAAAACTTAGAAACAAACAACGCATAATTACACATTTTGTCCGGCAACAGCCCCATATTTGTTTAGTCTAACAGTGAATTCTTAGAGATGTAAAGGTTGACGTTGGTGTTATAAGCCTTTAACAGTGTGGTGTTACATATAACCCTTGGGGTGGGGCCCTTAGTAAGATGTCACCCACTTGTGGAAGACTGATACATGGCACTATCATATAATAAAGACCCATTTTTACCATAGTATTTGCTTTTTTCCAAATTTGTGTCTCCAAGTAACAGCTACAGATTTAAATAAAGCAAAATTATATTTTATAGAAGATACCCACTTGGTTCATTAAATGGAAATCCATAAGCACGGCAACTTTTCTAGCAAAATATCCAGCAACTAGGCTGTCTTTCACGACTGCTTAAACCATAATTGCTCGTCATTCAGACATTCACATATGAAAATACTAAAATAAAGACTTATTATTGAAACCTCCAAACTCAATCTGTAGTGTAGGCATCTTCGAAAAAATGGTTTTGATTGATATCAGATTTGTTCCCTGGCATATAAGCATGGAAAAACAATACCGGACTCTTAGGGTCCCAAGGTGATATTAGACTACTACTCTTTGACAAAGTGTTACGATGTGTGAAACGCAGTAGGGGCTGCCCACTGCGTGATTTTTCACCTGTTGCTATGCGATCGGTTGAGCAATACACATTTTTTCACTGCGATCCAGTTTGCCATCCTTCCATTGCTGTACACCGTGTCACCCCCCCCCCCCCCCCCATGGGAGGACTTCTGGTACAGTAGGGCCCCGCTTTACGGCGTTCCGCTCATACAGCGTTTACCAATGTATACCCATATTCATTAGGTTCGGCACTTGTTCTGTTTTTCTGGCGATTTTCGGCATGACGTGCACAGCAGCAGAGTATCCGGCTGTCACTAAGCAACAGTTTTAGCGCGCGCGCAACTCCTTGTCAGATGCCATTTGTCAGCTTAACAGTCGGTTTACAGCTCTGCATCTCTGTTTTCAATACAGTACAGTAGGGCCCCACTTTGCGGAGGCCTGGAACGGAACCCGCTGTATGAGCGGGGCCCTACTGTACTCTCTGTTGCAAACTGCTTCTTCTAAACCACTTCTAAAGAAAAGTGACAAACCGCACGGATTGTGCTGACTTTGGAAGCGGAATGACCTGAGGTGGTGCTAATGCCATCAACGGTCTGACTTTTGCCATCTCAGCCAAACCCATATTTCAGGTTCTGGATGCAACTGGCAATACCAATCTCGCCAGCCTTGAGGTGGCATGAACAAATGTGAGTTTTTAGAAGCAGTTTGCATAATCAATAACAGTTTTAGTAAAAAAATAATACGAGTTGGAGGCTTTTTTTGACAGACTGATCGGATTGGCAGAGCCAGAGTGAAACCACTTGTAAAAATGCCTTTTAGACACGGATTGCACATGCGAGAAGGGCTTACAGAATAGCAAAACATGCCAATCCTTTCCTAAAGGGCACTTTAGAAGGGGTTTGTCACACTTCGGAGCTACGAGAATAGGCCCCTAAGACTATAAATAGGACACACCATATTTCACTTACTGTCTGGCAATATTTAGCTAAAAATGTATCAATTGGGCAACAATATTAGTCCTTGGCAAAACATTTTCAAAGAAATAGATTTTTTTGGCGGGGAGAGGGGGAGTTAAAATGTTGCAAATTATTTTTGGACAGTTTTACACATCTCATCTGCTCCTTGTGATTGTTGACATGTCACTTTATTTTTCTTATGCCCCAAAAGCGCAGGGATTTGTACATGACAATTCTATGTATGCAATAATGAATTCATATTTATAGTGTGTTGAAGCTTTAAAGCTGCAGACCAAGCAATATTCTACATTTTTAATGTATTATAATATTACAAGTCTTTTTTGTTTCTATAGCAACCATTCACAAAGTCACATCCCCTTCCTCTTCTGAAACCGGCTCTGGCACACCCCTTTTTGAGCCCTGCCCTCTCTAGCAGTGCACCAATTGTATCTAGTGACTGCCTGGTCACATGATCTCCCCACAGAACTTTGTCATATTAATTTTCAAATAAATTCCACTCACTGCAGAATACTCCTCCGCAGCCATTTAGTGCACACTTGAGCTGAATCTTCCCTGATCGATCGGGAATTTAGCTAATTACTTATCATTGTGTGGATTGTATTAATGCATTAAAGGGGGGGGGGGGGGAAACATTTTTTTTAAAACGCAGATTGGACTGCTGCTTTAAAGTATAAGGCCTCGTCCAGGGTGACGCTGAGTGGGCTCACACTGACCGCAATGAAACACATTGCTGCAATGTGTGTGGCCAGCGTGAGCGAACGCCTGCGCATGCACGACGCTTAGCTGCTTGCCGAGGCAAGTACATTTGATAATGCTGTTCGCTGGCGCGTCACGTGAGTGGTTCGCCCAAAGAGGGCGAACAAGCTCCGTGACATCATGGCCGTGCCCCTCCACGCGCGTACCTACCTGGCCATAATTGCCCGGCCGTGCAGTGCGCGTGACGTCATGGCGCGCGAGTGCCAGTGTGCTCGCTCCTCACCTGGCCACAGTCTAAGGTAGTCTAGAAGAGGCAGCACTCAATCCTAGGCAAGCTCCCAATTCAGAGCTTCATCCGGATATATATTAAATAGCACACATGGCTAGGCAAAAGGTTACCTTAATTTGGAAAAGGAACATACTACACAGCAAGCAACATCTCAGACGTTTAAGGCACGTACACTTTATAGTGTGGTTATATATATATATACGTATTAAATATATGGGGAAATACAGTATGCGCGTACAGTATATATGTTTATATTATTCCATACACACTTTTATGTGTTGGTACTAAATAATGAATTTGAGAGACATTTGTCTCCTTATATATGGATTTTGGATCTTCCATTTACAATTTTTCTCCTGTACCACTGTCCTCTATTGGCTATTTGGGGTTACTGTCCGGAGATGGAATTTTTGTTGTGCCCTGTAACTTAGCAACGGGACACGTTTGTGACTTCTGGTCCGATGACGTCACTTCCTGTAGATTTGGGGCGCCATGGCTGAGGGGTTTATAAACTGTACTGTTGGTCAACCTACCCGAGTAAAGGCTGTATACGGGCCTGAAACGAGTATTGCACTCGCTAGGGCGTTGCTGCGGGACATGACCAGCAAACCACCAGGAGACGCGGTCACTGTCTTGCATCTGCCGCGAGTGAAAAAGGAGCAGGGCTTACGTGCTATTTTAACCGTGGGAGCGCGCAAATTGGTGCAACAGCATCGGTTACATCTGTATTTTAGATATGGTGTTCAGCTGCAATTGACCACCTAAGACCCATTTACCTGTAAATGTACAGACAAGTAGATATCCTACAACTTAGCACTGTTCAGTTAATTTGGCTCCAAGTGTATTTTTTTACTAGATGTGAGAACTGAAGAAGAGACTTTGAAGTTTCAGAGCCTTCTGTAAAACAATGAATATGGTTAGCAGGTCTGCACACTAATACTATATGAAAAAACAAACAAATCCATGTTATACATGTAACCCTTATTTCCCCGCCCCCCCCCCCCCAGACTCATCCGTGGTGTCTAGGGTGCGTGAGGGCAGATTACATGCATAGTGGTGGTGCATACCTGTGCATACCTGTGAGGAACAGGTGCATACCTGTGAGGGCCTGAGCTTCCCGCGGTGTTATTGGGGAGACAGGACCAGGCTTCTGGGGTGATAGCCTCCATGCTTTCTTAGTGGTGCAGCGCCTCCATCTTCTATAGCTCCCAGGGATATGGGAGAGGACCTGTATAGAAGAACCCCCTGGTCCAGGGTTGAATGCTCCCAAAAGTACACACAGTCTTTGTATAAAAGGTATTGTCTCTTTATTGGCAGATCAACGTCTTCAAATGTAGTGGCGACCAGCAGCCACAAAAACAACAGCAATGCCCTGCTTAGCACTCCACTCTCCTCCCTTTACAAGTCTCTCCTCCTCTCCTTCCCTCCAAGTCTCTCCTCCGACAGGATGGTCTGGTTAGTGGCTTCAATACTCCGCGGCCCACCTCAGAGGTTATCCCCTGGGCGGGGGATGGATTCTCCCCATCACCCCAGCACTGGGGGTGAGGGCATTGGACCACCAGGTCTATGGTTCTATCAGCTCTACTAAAAGTGGCTGAGTCTCTCCTCTCCTCTCTCTGCTCCCGGGCGAGCTGCACAGGTGCGACCGCACTGTCTCCTCCAACTCCTCGGACAGCATACAGAATACAGACAGACCTGTCACTTACAAGAGCGTACAGGGATAACGGCGGTGCATCTGCTGCTGCTGCTGAAGATTGGAAACCACAAACTGCAAACCACAAAATATCCTAGGTGCAAAAATTTATTTTAGGGCATAGTAACAGCCAAAAAGAACACTCTGACGCGTTTCCCGTGGTATCCCACGCTTTATCAAAGAGTAAAATAACTTACAACGATCACATACTTAAATACCCACAATTCCCTCTTCTCTCCTATGACGCTGTGTGATTTGGGCCAATCGGAAGCGTGGGAGGCGTCACTCCCCTCTAGCTGGTGTAAGGCACATTAGCCTGAAGCAAACCCAGCTGTGCTTCACAGTGCAATTGCATGGGAGGTCAATGTATCCTCCCCTTGATGACGCGACGGCCCTTCTGGCCAATCATAGGCCTTAAAAAACGGGACGTCCTGAATGTAAACAAAGACTGACTGACAGCTTTATCCAAGAAAAGGAAATGGTGGGTATACTCCTAAGAACAAATAACATTAGGATCATCACTCAAGACACATTAAATCAGTATGTCTAGCACTGTTCAACACTGCAATATATAAAGGAACAATGATCCATATAATGAAGTAAGACCATTAAAAAACCACTATCAACACTATAGTGGAGTAATACATAAAAACACACAAATTGCTGTGTATTACCCTCACAGTACACAAAGAAAATATATACAGTTAGAACCTAAGTTAGGAATTATTGCCACATATGCATGATATCTAGATCATGCTAAATCTTTCTAGTTAAACATAATGATATTCAAAATGACATTGTAGTTTAATAGGATAGGGTCCTATGGACTATATGGTTACAAAAAGATCAAAAATGATTACACCATCAAACACGGATATGCGTGCAGTACAATTTACAAGTTTAAGCTAAGATAAGGAATTAATTTCAATAAATTTGTATTCTTGAAATAAGGACACTTAGCCTTGAATATCATTTGATTAAAATAATCAATTTGATAAACTCATTATACCATGATGTAACTTTCAATATTAGGTATAATTGGATCAAACAATATTGCACGTATTCCAAACTTGTGTCTTTTGTAATCACAGACTCTTTACTTAAGTAATTCTGTTACCCTCTTTTATAAAAAGTGCTGCAGTTCCCAGTCTATATTGAGCCCTTGAGGGGTCCTGGTATTAAATTGAAACATCCAATACATCTCACGTTTATTTAAGATGTTTAGCCTGTCACCCCCTCTTTTTAACATTTCTACATACTCAATTGCCATGAATTTGAAATTTAATAGCCCGCCCTGGTCAGCAGTGAGTAATCCATTTACTTCATTTATGTGATCAGTCCTACACATGGATATCTAGACGACCACATAAGACTTACCTATATGGCTAGTGGCACAATCTATGGGAGTGTGTTTAACATTGGACTATCTGGAATCCTGAGTCTTATGAACTGTCCTATGCTATGAAGATGTTTATATTTTTATATCATGATCAAACATTGCCTACTCCTGGTTAGCATCACAAGTGGGAATTAACCCTCCCCTTCCCTTCCACTTACAAGAGCGGGCTGCTAAATAGTCAGCCCCACCCCTCATGATGTCAGCAGAACCTCCCCTCTGTCTCATGCCTGCAGCAGAGTCGGTGGCCTGCATCTACCACTCAGGGCAGGGCTTGGAAGGGGGAAAACCCATGATTACTTCTGGGGCCTGTCAGTAACAGGACTTACCACAGTAGGAGGAAGATGTTATAGCCCGTGCTGTTTACAGGGGGCTACATACATACAAAATAAACCAACCCGTGTCATGCTCGTGTATACGATTCCAAGAAACCTTTGCTTCTAGAGGGTTTAGTAGTAAAACGTATCTAAAGATGTTGCAAATTATGTTTAATTTATTAATAAGGAGCATCCACAGCTGTATTATTGATTCAACAGTTGTTTTGCAAGGTAGGTTAAGGCCATGGAAGAATTGAATGAATCCGCAGGGGAGCCTTGTGAAACAGATAGACGACTCCGAACTTTTTTGTCTGTTCTTTTTTTTACAATGAAATGAGTTTGTCCTTAGACACAGAAAATAGACACAGCATGGTGTCTATGTACAGTAGTTTTATTCAGTGGTAGTCTTAAGAGAAACAAAAAAAACCCTACTGCAAGGTTATCTAGCAGCTGGAGAAGTAAAGATGAACCTTGACATCTCACCGGTTTTAAAATGGGACACAGCATTTAGGAACACATTTGAAGGAAAATAAAATAACATTATATTACCATGTTAAGCAATGAGTCATATTTGCTTTTGATCTACTTCAACTAAATAAGCCATGTAACTCTGCGGTTTCAGAACAGTATGCACGCCGTTCTGACATTATGACTGCGTATAACAAATAGTACTCATTAAGCCCGTGCTATAGGAAACCTTCTGCAATTTTCATGGTTTTCAACCTGCCACATTTGTGATTTTCGCATTTAATAATGTCTCCTACAATGCAAAGTAAGGTAAAATAAGGTAAATGAAATCCAATATACAGTAGAACGAGCAAATGCATTTCAAGCTTCTAAAATGTAAACGGTTCAAAATTAAAAGGCTGGTTATTACACTGTATGTTTTATATAATTAACAGATGTGATAAAGAAGAATTTCTGTGCCAAGGCTGGGAAAGTTCCAACGGATGTGAATATGGTAAGTTTGGATACCTTCTCTAATTATACTGTATTGATCTTAAAGAAGCGTAGTTTTGTTATAGGTTGTGTAGTATAGTGACAATTGAGTTAGGATTAGCTATTGTGATAGCTTTATAGGTTGTGCAATATTTTAATCCAGAACAGAGGTCTTCATAGATGAAATTATACTATAAAGAGCATTAGAAACCTCACATATCTCGAATGCCAAATGTATCATTGTGACAATCAGTAAGTAACTTCCTTTTATTAGAGTTGTACCCCCCTGTTCCAGAGATAAGGTGGTGGTGCTCCTTATGGGAAATCCAATATGGCCACCACTGTCCACCAATAGGAAGCCACAACCAATGACATTCCGGCTTCCTATTGGCTTAAAAATCATGCAAGATTTAGCAGCCAGGGTGAGGAGCAGAATGGATGGCGTTTGGGGGTGAGGGGCAGAGTGGGTGATGTGTGGGGTGCTGGGCCGAGTAGGTGACATGTGGGGTGCTGGGCAGAATTGGCAAAATATGGTGTAATGGGCAGAGTTGGTGACGTGGGGGTGACAGGCAGAGTAGGTGACATGTGAGGGTCACAGGCAGAGTAGGCGATGAGTGTGGCTGAGGGGAAAAGTGGGTGACGTGTGGGAGGGATGTGAGAGAGGGAGTGACGTGTGGAGGGGGAGAATGAGGGACATATTGCGAGAGGCAGAGTGAGTGACTTGAGGAGGGGATGAGTGAGTGACATGTGAGGAGGGGGAGAGGGAGTGGCATGCCCACCAGTGCAGCTGTAGTGTCTGAAAGGGTGACTGCAGATCAACCTCTGATGATTGAGTCCCCTGGGGCCAGCAGGAGACAGCGAGCTGGCTAGGGGCTGCAGTTAACACTCTACTGCTGCATTGAGGAAGTTAGGGACCCATGGGGCAGATTCTTGCAGGACCCTTTTTGCAAGGAAGTGTCCCTCCTCCCACTCCCTCTGAACACCATTGACTTCTGTTTCCCCCCCCCCCCCCTCCCCAGTCAATACGGGTGGGGGGTCAATCATCGGACGAGTGAGAGGAGGGGACCTGAACTGAATAAGAGACAGAAATTAGGTTTTAGTTAGTTTCTACCTCAGATTCAGGGTATCCAATACCCCACTGATTTAGAAGTTTAGGATTCTATGACTCCTGAACCACCCAGCCTTAATAAATAGGACTGCAATGAATAGCATGGAATAAATCATTAAAGCGCACAAAAAAAAGTGGAGGGGGGGGGAGTGATTCAAAGAAACAGAGGAGCAAAAACAAACAGGAAAAAACTAATAGGAAATATAGTGACGAAAGAAAGAGAGAACCTGTTAAACAGTATGACAGGAACAATAAGAGGGTGAAGGAAATACAGAGAGGGAAAATCTGAGAGGAAGGAGAAAAACACAAAAGTATTGCTAGGCAACAATAATCCAGTCCATAATTGCATTTCTTGATTGTGCGAGCCACTTGACTTTTAACACGTTCAACATACATCCAGCAGCAGGACGTGCCAAGGATTATATTGCCATGAAAATCGTCCAAACAAGGGACTCGTGCCAATGAACGCGACAACCTTACAAATTGTTTTTACATCTCTCTCTCTCTCTCTCTCTATTACATCTTTTTTTTTTGTGTGCCTATAAATAGGAGATGTTGTCAGGGGAAAAAAAATGCTAAAATCAGTAGAATTTAAAACACATACCCTTGGCATTTTTGTTCAGCTTGCTGCATTGCAAAAGGAGGATATACAGTTTGCAGACAAATGGTGTTGATCAGTAATGCACTGTACTTACTTTAAGCTTTAAAGCAATATTGGAGGCATACAAACTGTCAATGACACCTCTAATGTAGATCCCTATGTGTAGTTGTATGTTTATGTAAACCAAGAGATTTTCAATAATGTCCACATTTAGTCACTTCAAATTGCCTAATTGGTGCAGAAAAACTGAATAAGCATACTTAAAATAAAAGTACAATGTACATGTAAATGAATGTGGGTCACATATTTCATGTCGAAGCCAGTACCCAGAGCTATATGGCTTAGCAACTTGGGAAGGAAAGGAATCAGCTAGGTATAGGAAATCTGTATAGGCATACCCCGCATTAACGTATGCAATGGGACCAGAGCATGTATGTAAAGCGAAAATGTACTTAAAGTGAAGCGCTCCCTTTTCCCCACTTATTGATGCACGTACTGTACTGCAATCGTCGTATACGTGCATAACTGATGTAAATAACGCATTTGTAACAGGCTCTATGGTCTCCCGCCTTGCGCACAGCTTCGGTGCAGGTAGTGAGCTGGTATTTGAAGAAAAGAAAAAAAGAAGTCCTCCAGCGCGTGGTTTTATTGTTTCCTCTCCAGGGTATATAGGGAGAAAACAAGAAGAAAGACAAACCACATACAGTTGGTGTAATATAGGTTGATATCGCTTTGAATGATACTGAAAGCTTGAACTAGAGAACTTAACACTTGCCTGTGTTCTGTTCCCAGTATGTCTGCTCCTCTGTATCTTTCCTGATGGTATCTTGAAATTAGAATGGAGAAAGGCATAGCATAATACTGTTTAATGAAAAATAAAAAGAGATAAAAAGTTAAATTCACACTCACAAACACACAAGGCATTGTGGCTTGATTTATCAACCTATGCTGTTTGGAAGCCGTCTCTCTCTGTTGGGTTGTCCATGTAGTAGTCTGTGTCCAGCCCTCAGATATCGGTTAGCTCCTCCAGCATTCAGAGGCTCCTCCAGACTTGTGCACAGTCTGGTTTGCCTCTCTCTGCTTGCATCTCTGTTCCGCGAATGCGCCGGTTCCTCTGATAAAAATTGGATGCGGCCTAAGACTGCGGGTCCTAAAAATGATTAAAACTGAGTCCAAATCAGGGACACTTACAGAAAATGAACGAGTTGACATGTCTGGTTATGCAACACAGAGGGAGTAGGGACACACACATATAAATTGTGAGTCCTGCCTTGGGTTCTTAGAAAACTCTGGTGATGACCAGGTTTGCAGTGAAGAGAAAAAGACCCAGCACCCACATGGACATTTTCAGGGTGTTTATAAGTGTTTATTAGTTCAACGTTTCGGTCCTCCACCAGGAAAAAGGTCAAGGGGGGATGGCTAATACGTTCATCCACTTCAATAAACACAGAGAAGAAGAGCCAGCACTCACATGGACATTTTCTCTTATTTAATTATGCAACGCAACATTGTTTAGAAATCTAGAAGTTGATTACATCTATGGTCCACCAGGCCACGCAATGAATTCTTCCAATTATCAGTACCTAATGTACTACCACAGATCTACAGTATAATTACCCTTTTTGATACCAAGTAATCTGAAACCAAAATGTGTCCTTCCCCCCTTTCATTCCAGTGACAGAGAAAAATAATGTTGCCATAACATGATTTTTGTGAATTATTCTTGCCTTTGAGGGTTTTTACCATAATTGATCATGCCAATCTGTTATGGAAGTTACGCTATTCATTTGCATCTTTATTAAATAATTAGTAGACATCTCTTTGAAGTTGAATTACTCTTGTGCATGTTTGAAGCAAAACAAGACTGCAATGCTCTGTTCACAGATAGCGTTGTGTTGAAATTCCTGTATTTCACAAAAAAAAACAATTATATTAAATATGCTACAGTACAGTTTATTTATTAAAATGACAAAAATTGGATAGGATTAGAACATTCCCCAACAAAATACAGGGAAACATATATATAATAACGGTATAAAATAACAAAGTGTTAATGGAGAGCTGCAGAGTCTAATTCAGAATTGCGTATTTCGAAGGGATGTACAAGTACCAAGACGTGTTCTACATTAACCATGATAAGGATTCATCTGTTCATCTATAGATTTCTTGTCATCCTAGTCAATGGGTGCTCCTGTCAAAATAAGCAATCACTTTTACACTCCACGGGATAAGAGTAGAAAGATCAGAATACCACGAGCCATGAATTTAACGTATAAAAATAAAAGGGTTACACAGTTGATTCAAAACATTCATATGGGGTGGAAAACCGTGCAAAATGTGCCCTTTTTCAGTTGCTGAAAAAGCTATGCCAGAGTCAGCTCGCAAGCGATTCAAGCATTGTCAGTGTGCATTGCCAATTAGGTAAGGGGAAAAAAACGAGTGACACAGCGGTCACAGCTCCTTCAATCAGCCAAACGCATGTAGAAAAATAAAAAACTTTATTAAATCAACAACGTGAACATCAGCAAACGTGAAACTCTGACTCATTTCGTCCGGACTTTGATAAAGTCTGCATCCGGACGAAACGCGTCAGAGTTTCACTTTGCTGATGTTCACGTTGTTGATTTAATAAAGTTTTTTATTTTTCTACATGCATTTGGCTGATTGGAGGAGCTGTGACCGCTGTGTCACTCGTTTTTTTTCCCTTACCTTGCTCATTATTTCCGGCTGGAGCACGCGGACACCACACACAGCAGGCAGTCGTGCTGTTCAACTATCAGCTTCATAGGCAGATCACAAAATGATTTCGTGAGTACTGACCGCTGATTGTATATTCCGGGACACAGGGTGTGGGTGAGGCTTATGGTTACCGGATTTTATGGACTTACCTTTGGGCATTTCCCTGGACGTGCCCATCTGTACTTCTACCGGTTTTGCTAGCCCCCCACCCTGTATTAGTCTGATTGGATATATGGTTCATTGTTTTTAATAGTTATGAAGTGGTGTCTTTCTCCTGCTACCATGGACTGATACACTTACCACCACGGTTTTGGTAGCCACAGAATCAAACGGGGGTCATTCCTCAATTTTTCCTGTGCATTGCCAATTAGATTCATATGCTTACTAATTTTGGGACTTTATTGCCTCTTTGAGGCTTGGCGAAAGGTTTCGCATGGAAATTGAATGCGGGGAAAGAAAACCACTTCCGTAAAATTTAGCAAATGCGTTCTGGACAGTTTCACACATCTTTAATCGTTGAAAAAAAAAAAGTCCTCGATATATTTATTTTCAGAGTAAATGAAGTTATTCAACCCATTGTGCAGTGCAGGTTCTTCCGGCAGCGGAAGGGTGAATGAGTCAACCGTGTTCGTTCATAACTGAACTAAAAATTTCACCATTTGTATCTTAATTTTAATTAATTAATTTGAATATAAATACAAAAAGAAAGATTCCTGCACTCCTACCAACTAGGCTAAGATAAAATAATAATCTCATGAAAAAGGGTATTTTGTTAAACCCTTTGGCCAAAGCATTTGTAAGCCTGCATGCCACGTCAAGGCATACCCGTTAATGCAGGTACCTACACTATATATATGTAATAGTTGTCCCATGGACTGGTGAAAAATGTGTGAAAGCCCTGAAGGGGTTAAATAAAGCATGAGCTTATGTGAGTAGTGCAATTAAAATCTGGCTAAAGCCAGTATCATAGTTACCTTACTATAGAGGCAAATTGAGTGAATATAATAAAACTTACACATATTTCTCTCTGTCAGCCTTATACTGTACATTAACCCATATAAAGAGCAAAGCCTATTTTGTTGCTGTTCCTGTACATCACTGCATGTCTGGTAGCGATGGGCAAATGTCTTCAAATTTACTTCGAGACATTTTTTGCAGTGGTTTTTTTGTACATTCTCCGCCAATTTTGCAAAACTTCACATTGCTCGAAATGTGAAATTTCACCAGTATTAAGCAAAAAAGGGCAGTAAATATACAGGGCCGTGTCACTTTGCACATACTGTCGGTTTCAATGCTTGCGGGGCTTAAAGTTTTGCAAAATCTTTGCTAAAAACCCCAGTTACATTTCACATCATTTTGAATGTGAAGGAAAAGTCGCACAGTCTTGTCTGGTCTATAACCTTGATACTGTATGTAAAGTAGATGCAATGTATTTACCATGCAAAGGCCACAGCTTATGCAATTACTTAGATTTAGCAAAATATAAACATCATTACTTCAGCCAATTATCCAACCTTAATGTCTAGATTAAATGTACTTCACCCTTCCCTGTGTGAATATTTACGTGATTAGACTGGATTTTTCTTGCCAGCCATGGTGGTATATGTATGTACATGTGCGCCAACGAGTATTCTAAAACTTGCCTTGGAAAATCTGGGGCTATCACCAACAAGACCCAGGTACATGCTGGGTACATGCTGCAAAATTTCAATAACATTTCTGCAGAAAGACTAATGGCCCATCGGATTAACACAGCAGGGGTCCATAGCAGTCCCATTCAGTTTAAATGGGACTGCCAGGGACCCCTGCTGTGTTAATCCGTTGGGCCATTAGTCTGTCTGCAGAAATGTCACTGAAATGTTGCAGCATGTACCCAGCATGTACCTGGGTCTTGTTGGTGATTGCCCCAGATTTTCCAAGGCAAGTTTTAGAATACTCGTCGGCGCACCTGGAAATCAGGTTCAGATCATATTTCTGTATAAAACATACAGAACACCTACAAGCTCATATTGAACCCCCAAAATAACCACAACATATATATAAGCATATAAGTTTCACAGAGGAGTGCTACTGAGCATGGCAATATATATATTTAAAACCAAAGACATAACATAAAACACAGACAAAGCTAAGTGCACATCCAGTAAAACTTATACACGGTACAGTGCCTAAATATACATGTATAGATAACTAATTAATAAAATGGTCTTTTAGTTTAACATTTTGGCCAAATTGTTGTAAGCCCCTGAGCCAACTGCAAGGCAGACCACGTTTCAAGGGTCCCTAACACTAATATAGATTCTTAATAAACCATTTAAATGTGGAAGGGAGTGAACTTCAATTAGGTTGGAGGTTGCCACCCTCCAATCAGCTAAGACTAGCTGACCATTTTATTTGTTATCTATACATGTGTAACCCATATTCCTCCCCCCCCCCCCCGGTCGCAGATTGGACCTCTAGGGTGTAGTGAGGGCGGATTACATATATATTGGTGGTGCATACCTGTGAGGAACAGGAGGGCCTGAGTCTCCCGCGTTGGTGTTGGGGATAACAGGGACAGGCTTCTGGGGTATATGCCTCCATCTTCTTAGCAGTCTTTGTGGTGCAGCGCCTCCATCTCTATAAGCCCCAGGGATATGGGGTTGGACCCTTACAGAGAAACCCTGGTCCCAGGGCGAATGATCCAGATCTCACACAGTCTTTATATAAAAGCAGCAATGTCTTTATTGCCCTTGTAACAGTGATACAGCACACAGCAACAGCACACAGCAGTTCATGCACCGCAGCAGTTCATATGCAGCAGTGCTTCCAAATGTAACCAGGTCTATTCCTCCACTCCTCTCCTCCAGGCTGTACCCTAGCAGGATGGGCTGTTTGGGGCTTCAATACCCCAACCCCCACCTCCCGGATGTACTCTCTGGGTGAGGGTAAATGTCCCCCATTCCTCACCCCCTCAGCAGGGTGAGGGGCATTGGTCCACAGCACTGCAGTGCTATCAGCTCTATTCAAGGTGCTGAGCGTCTCCTCTCCTGTCTCCTTCAAACTCCCAGACCATCTCTCTCTCTGCTCCAACACACTCTCTGCTCCCAGGACAGAACTCAACTCCTCCACTCCCAGGACATAATTCAACTAACTGTCTCTTACAGGAGCAGGCAGGACTAACTTTAGACAGCCCCACCCCTCATGATGTCACCAGGACCTCCCCTCTGTCTCAGGCCTGCAGACAGTCAGGGGCCTGCCTCTATCACTCAAGGCAGGGCTTGATGTGGGGGGAAAACCCATGATAACTACTGGCGGCCTGCCCTTAACAGGACTTACACCAGTAGGAGAAAGATATATAGCCCCCATTTCTTACCGGGGCTACACATGTATATTTAGGCACTGTACCGTGTATACGTTTTACTGGATATGCACTGAGCTTTGTCTGTGTTTTATGTTATGTCTTTGGTTTAAACATATTTCTGTATAGACACAAGTATGCCATTTATAGTTTCTGTTAATATTCCCAATTACAACTACATTCCTAATATCTTACACCACTTACTCCTGGTGCCAAGCTCGATTCTCCATAGGAAAACAATATTATATCAGCGTGTGTGAATGCAAATGATGCAATTATAACTGTGATACGATGTGACAAAACAATAATAAAGAAATTAAAAATCTAGTGCTAGGAAAGTCCAGTAAAAGTCCACTGATTATCTTTTAAAAATCAGAAATGTAACAGTCCCAGAAATGACTGTAAATGGTGCTTAGGATAAATGTGAATAATTATTGATACTTATCATTAATTATTCACATTTATCTTAAGCGCCTTTTAAAGTCTGTTCTGTTACATTCCTAATATTTCTGCTTGGTCACTTATAATTAATTTAATACATAATACAAATATTTATGACTAATAACCAATAAATAATTGATCAATAAAATAGTATTGTATGCTAAAAAAATAATGGGGAAAAGCAGGGATGCAGACCTGCCTGAGGCGTGTGACTGTGCTCACACGGGGTATGTTTATTTGCTGTACGCTGGAGGGTGTATGTCACTTATTTACCCACCATAACTTATATAATGTGAACTTTATCTTGAACATAAGTACAGGGAGAACAAATGATATGCATGTTTGTAGAAATAAAAAAAACCTGCAACAATAGATTGTAGGAAATGTGTGAGTTTTTAAAAATATGTATATTCAGATGTAGCAGCGATTACCCACTAAACACACAATGATGGACAAAATCACGCATTAAATAACACGTGCGTTCTCCTACTCATTGTTTTCAATAACGCTACTATTAGATAACACAATGCATTGTGTTAAGGCTAGCAAGTTAACGGCTGCAATAACGTCTGCTACATTTGTACACATAATATATATAGTTTTTGAGTCGAGCATATAATAGCGCATGTTCTTTCAGTAATAGTTTTGTTGTCTATTGGTTATATATATATATATATATATATATATATATATATATATATATATATATATACTGTATATATGTAACAATGTTTTTTCAGACAAAAGGTGACACATTGCGTGCTCATTTGCATGTAATTTCCCAGAATCCATTGCTGCAGTGGAAGCACTGTATGCTGGAGATAATGGTGAAAGGCAGGGTTGTAGACCTGCCTAAGACATGTGAATGTGCTCACAAATTATCTTTTTATTTGATATATATATATATATATATATTTATATATATATATATACAGTATAATAATTGTATGCAGCATTTAATAAGTTAAACAAAAATGGAAATAAAAATGCTTGTGCTCTTCTACTGGTAACGGTTGATTGTGTTATAAATGTTCTTAACATTTTTCTTCGTTTCTTTTTGTTCATGGATTTCTAAGATGAAGCCTTCAGCTTTTGTTCGTCCGGACTGAAATGCAAATATCTCAACAAAAGCGATATTGTAATATCACCCACATTATTTCTCAAGACACAAGATTTGAAGCATAAAGCAGTTCCCGATTCCACATCCAGCCTCAGTGTTGTCAATTGTCCTTTGCCAAAAAGCACCATCAATCAATCAGAAAATGGAACTAAAATATTCACAAAATGTACAGCATCTGGACATTGTGCATTGGCAAACACTGCAGCAAATAAACGTAGCGTTAATGCTACAGAGGATAGTGGTAGGTTGAAGAGATTAATATGCATCACAGAGAACAATTCACCGAGCAGATATAAGGTGAATAGAATGTTTAACGCTTGTGAAGAAAAGGTCAACACATCTGTAGATCATTGTGACTATAAAGTAAATGTCAGTAAAACCTCAAGTTCCCTCCTGTGTGTTATACATCAAAACAAAAATACCAGCAGAGACAATGTGGGCAGTGAAGATAGTGGAATATCCCTAGATGTGATTGAAAACTATAGGGATGCCATAGCAAAACTTAGAAACCAGAAAACATGGAAACAGTATTCAAATCCACCAGAAAGTGTGGCCAAATCTTCTTTCCATGGTCAAATTCAAACATGTATATTACAGCTTTCCAATGGAAACCCAACACATCCCAACCAGCTCATCACCTGTGAAGATACCTCATTTATTAAGGGCGCCAGTGGTAAAGATAGAAGGAATGTAAGACAGGCTCAGGGGTCTTATTCAGGTCATCATCAGTGCTCCCTGCCGACCAGCTCACCAACTGTAATGAGCAAAACCTGCAAAGCTGAAAAACACAGATTTGTATGGAGCAAGAGCAGCCAAGAACGATCAAAAGTAAACGTGTGTGAAGAGAAAACAGTATCAATCCCTACCTCATCAGGGAAGGAAAATGCTTTACAGGCTCAGGTAAGACATCAAACTTGCCATCGGGGATCTATTACATGAAAGTAGTGTACAGGTATATAGAACAATCAGTGATGATCTAACAGTGTTATGGAAACTGCGGAGGTCTCGCAAAACTAGATGGTGAGGAATAAAACAATTCTGGGGATTCATGTACAGTATTTAAGAGCAAGATATCAAAAACACAAATGCAGAATGAAATCTTTGGGTCCAACGAGCCCAATGACAATGAGTAGAGATGTGCAAAGTTTTCGCCCGAACCGTGCAAAACTTTTATGAGCCAAAACAAGTCATGGCTCAGAGTTCACAGGCAATTCACTAACCATTAAACTAATGTGCATTTACATTTTGTTTAATATGCTAACTCCCATCCTGACCCTGATGGGCTTGTGCGAAAGAAGAGCGATCCCAGTAAACAAACCTGAATACGCCTCAAATACCTGGGAGATGTGCTCATTTAAATATGCAAAGTATATTCAAATGACGTACATCTGCATGTTTTCTCGCTGCTGCAGGTGTGTTCAGGTTTTTTTTACTAAAATTCTCTCACTCCTTGCAAAGATTTTCTTTAGGACCCAGATATCAATTTTTTGGCCACTGTATATACAGTGTCATTAACAATAACATGAAAAGGGCAAGAATTTGGCAGATATACAGCAGGAATGTAACAGGAGCATGAAATGTTTTTAAAGGATTTAGTACAATGCCATATATGTAGAGAAATCCACAATTAAATGATATAGTTTTAAATCATCTGTTTAAATTAAAAATGTAAATTAAAGGAATTGGAAGGCATAAGAGTTTTACAGTAATTGAGCAGGCAATTTTTTTAAAATGCTACATAAGCAAAGACACTATCTGGGTTATTTATAAAGACACTGTAGCAGCTGTGAACCCACAGTATAAGCTATTTAGATGAATGATCTATACAGAGCACTAACCATTACCAATACCATGATTTATTGAATGAACCACCAATTTGTCCAAAGCTATCTGTAAACAAGTAAAGGGGGAAAAAAACACCTCAGATGGTCATTGTGGTACTAAATGATATATTTTTTTATTTTTTAAGTTAGGACAAAATGCACCAATGAGAGAGAGAGAGAAGGATTCTAGAACAGTGTGACGGGTAGGGAGTTAATAAATAAGCAGGTTGCACCGATGAGTGGAGAGTGGGAAAAATGTCCCGGGCACAGTGGCGGTGGGGGGCCCGGCCGGTCCTGGAAGTTGGGCCTGACATGTGTCCATGTGTCCAGCTGCTGGACCTGTGGTGGTTCCCAGCTCTCCGCAGCTGCTGCCAGCCTCTTCCCACGCCGGGCCTCTCTCTTCCAGGGGAGCTGGGAACACCTGGAAGTCAGGCCCAGCTTCTGGCGCACACCAGTGCTAGAGAAATGGCAGGCCGATTGTGGGAAGAGGCGGAAGCAGCTGGGGAGCAGCAACCAACGGTAAGTGGTAATTGTATCTGTTGGGGGGAGGGGTAGTGGTAATTGTATTTGGGATGGGGGTAGTGGTAATTGTATCTGGGGGATTAGTGGTAATTGTATTTGGGGGGTTAGTGGTTATTATATTTGGGATGGGGGAAGTGGTAATTGTATCTGGGGGGTTAGTGGTAATTGTATTTGGGGCTTTAGTGGTAATTGTATCTGCGGATGTTAGTAGTAATTGTATCTGGGCGGGGTTAGGGGTAATTGTATCTGGGGGTTGTGGTAATTGTATCTGTGTAGTAGTGGTAATTGTTTCTGGGGGGTAGCCATGGTAATGGTACCTTGGTGGGGTAGTGGTAGTAATTGTATCAAAGGGGTGTTTTTATATCTGGGGGGGTTCCATCTAGGGGGTGTAGAGGAGCTTGCATCTGGGGATGGGTGGGTTTGTGGTGTTTGTATCTGGGACAGGGTGTTTGCATCTGGGTGTGTGTGTAGTGGTGTCTGTATCTGGGAGGGTGTAGTGGTTTCTGTATTTGGGGGGCGGGGTCTAAGAGACGTGCAGTGGTACGACCAGGGAGACAGTTTGGGGGAAAATAAATAATGACTTTTATTCAGCTCGTGACTTTAAATGACACAGTGTAAGGAAATATACACAGAAATAAACAGCCTATCCCTTTGTAAGGTCTAACTCACATCCCCAGTCCATATCTGCAGGGCTTGGAGGATAAGCCTCTTTCCAACATAGGACCCCAAAGTCCAAAAGCGGTTCCTCAAAGCAGGGGGGATAGTGGTAATTGTATCTGGGTAGCAGTGGTGGTAATTGGATCTGGGTCGGTGTCTGTTGAGGGGCCAGCCTCTGGTGGGTTCCCGGGTCTGCTGCACCCTGGAATAGGTCTGGTCCCTGGTGTCTTGCTGGCAGAACACAGTCCTTCTGTGGGCTCAAGGTCTCTGCCAGTTCCCAGTAGGAGGCTTTTCTAGTTGTCTAATTAGCCAAGTGGAGACTGATTAATTGTCTAGTTGCAATTAACCAGCTCCTGCTGGATTTCTCAGACCACTACAGGCTTATACTGAAGCCTCATTTAAAACAGGGTTAAGTCCCTGTTACAGGATGTAGTTTTGTATTGGGGGGGGGGGGCAGTGTGGGCAGGGGAATTGTATGGATTTTGGGGGTGTTTGTTTGTGAGGCCAGGGGAAGAATGAGTGTGAGGATGGGGGGAATGGGATTAAGTGACAGGGGGTAATTGAGTGATAGTGGGGAGAGAGTGGGTATAAGAGAGGGAGGGATAAGCATGATAGGGAAGATTGAGAGACAGAGGGGGAGAAAAATACAGGTGTGAAAGGAGAGGGATCACATGGTTGCTGACAGGGGGGAGGGGCCCCAGGAAATCTTTCGACAGACCTGATAAGGTTATCATAATAAACATATTGACTTAGTAAATCCATTCATTAGTATTGTCACAAATCCAACATTCAAAGTGGTTAGTAGATTAGGAGACAGGTTTGGTGCCGGGAAGTGCTGCTGCTCAGTTAGTGGTCCTGTGGTCACTTAGAAAAGGCACCTGGAAAAGATGAGCACAGGAGAACACTTCCAATGGCCTAATAAAGTTTTACTATTTTTCCAAAGACGAAAAAAAACATAAAAATGCACACTCATAATTGTAATGATTGTTTGTTTGAATGAAACAAATGTGCACGCTCATACTGCGGGTGACGCTACCTGGAGTCGTTATCAGGGGATACCGTCCGGTCTCCAGAGTCGCTCAGCGCTGATGTCACAGCTCCGTCAGTGAGCCGCTTTAATCAAGCCAACCACATTTTCCTTCTTTGTAGACATAAGAAAACTATATTACGCCATTGGAAGTGTTCTCATGTGCTCATCTATTCCAGAGAGTTTATCTCAGCAGAAGCTTACAACGTGCACTGTTCCCAGCATGGGTGTAATTTCTGCTGGCAGCAGCTTCCAGGTGTAATCATTTAGCCTGAGCTGCAGAGTTTAAAGCTGCAGACCAAGAAATATCCCACGTGTTTTTTTTAAATCAATTATGTACTATGAGAAAATACATGTAGGATTTTTTTTAATTTTTTATAACGAGTTTTTATTTGAAAAATGTTCAGATACAACAGTAAAATAATAATAACATATGCAGTGAGAGAGTGAAACAGTTGAGCCGTACATATAGAGCCTTGCGTTGAAATTAAAGGCGAATTAACAACAATCAACAAGACGAACAGGGACAACGGGTGAATTTTTGATGACATGCGACTTCTTTCTTAGTTAGGACAAACAGGACAGACTCGGGGGAGAGAGGGGGGTAAGGTTGTGTGGGGGAGGGAGGTTGGGAGGTTGAAAAGCCTGGGAATCCTGGGTGGTAGGGAGGAATGGGGGGGGGTCGCTCTGGCCCACCTGGGTCTCCATAAACTCTCTCTCAGGGCAGAATCTCTCCTCCTTAGTGTTTTTTACTTATTTTGCAGCTCGGCAATATGTATTATCTGTGTTCTCTCTGTAAGAGCGCGCAATGCGCCAAACCAGAGGAGAATGCACCTGAAACTATCAGTGCCATATTGTGGTACGCTCCACTCCGGGGATATCTGTTTGGGCCAGCCAGGGTATCCAGACATAGTTCCAGCCAGGGTATCCAGACTTTTAGATAGTTGTTGCCAGTGTCATTAACCAGACTTGTTAATTTTTCCATCTGGCAGATGTACCAAATCTTGTTCCGAATTTTGGGGATAGATGGAATCTCATTACGTTTCCATAATGCTGCGATCTCGCACCGCGTTGCCAGGGCAATGTGCCCAACTAATTTATTATTGGCTTTTGGCAACCCCGCCAGTGGTCTATTTAGAAGAAACAGCCACGGGTCGAGGGGAATTGGGAGGCCTAAGATCCTCTGAGTCCAATCTCGAAATTCTTCCCACAGTGGGGTGATTCGCGGGCAGGACCACAGCATATGGAAAAGATCAGCCGACTCTCTGCACTGTCGAGGGCACAGCGGGGAGACTCCTGGCACATACCTCGATAATTTTAATGGGGTGTGGTACCATCTCATTAGGACCTTATATGCATTCTCCTTTAGTGTGACGCATATTGAGCTTTTGGCTGTAGCCAAGTATATATCGTTCCAGTCCTCATCTTCTTGGGATTCACCAAGATCTGATTCCCATTGAGATCTGTATCTCGGGTGCACCTTATCGGGATCTACAGAACCGACCACCTCTCCATATAACTGCGATGTGAGTCCTGATGAGTCTGTATCTGCCAGACAGAGCTTCTCGAAATTAGTTAATGCTGGGTAGGGGGCGAATTTGTTATAGAATGCTCGGATCTGAAGGTATTTAAAGAATTCAGAGTGCAGGATATTTTTTTCGGATCTGATATGCTCGAATGTTTTAACCTTGTCCCTGTTGCCCTCCAGATCTTTAAGGCATGAATAGCCTCTATTACTCCACATAGAGAAACCTCCTTGTGACAGGGCTGGAGCATAGTCGGGTTCCCCCAGAGGGGAGACATCAGTGAATTTTTAGTGGTGAGGAGGTGCTTGTGCTTCGATGTGTCCCATATCGCCAATGAGTTGGTCAAAGAGGAAAGCGGCATGGCAGCACCTAATCGTGCCTTCTTGGGGAGCCAATTAGAGAATTCAGCTCAGTTGGGGAGCAAATCGCCCTCTCAATTCCACCCATCTCTTCGATGTAAGGTTGGAATGCAACTGGATAATTTGGCTTAACTGTGCCGCTTTGTATTAGGATAGCAGGCAGGGCACCGCCAGGCCTCCTTCGGCAGAAGGTCGCTTCATTATTAATTTATTTACTCTCGTTTTTTTGCCCCCCAGATGAATTTGGAGATGTCTGACTGAAGCGAGAGTAAATCTTTCAGTCCAAGTGGCACCAGAAGGGTTTGGAATAGGTATAGGATGCGGGGAAGAAGATTCATCTTTATGCTTTGTATCCTGCCTATCTAAGGTATTCTTTGGGATGACCATTTCAGGATGTCAGCTTTGAGAGATCGAATTAAGGGGGGATAATTTGCCTTATATAGGTCTTTGACATCTCTGGTAATGTGGACTCCCAAGTATTTAATCTGGGTTTGTTTCCAGTTAAAATCAATTTAGCTTAAGTAATTTCTCCATCGCCTTGGGGAGGCTGATGTTGAGGGCCTCAGACTTCGACTGATTTATTTTAAAACCCGAGATTTTGGAGAATTTCTCTAACAAGTTGAAGAGATTCGGCAGAGAGGTGAGGGGCTGCGAAAGTAATAATATAATACCGTCTGCGTAAAGGGCTGCTTTGTGGGATTGTGATTTAATGTCTATACCTACTATGTCTGGACAGCTTCGGATCCGATACAGAGGGCGAACAGGAGAGGGGATAACGGGCACCCCTGTCTTGTGCCACTTTTAATTTGGAATTGGGAGAATGGAAAGCCCTGGTGTAGGACCTTAGCCGTGGGGCCTGAGTAGAGTGCCATGATCACACCACTCACCCTGTCTCCGAAGCCAAACACCACGAGCGTCTCTTTTAAGTAAGGCCAGTCGATCCTATCAAATTGTAAGGATCCGCGCTGCGGGTATACTCGCGTCCAGCGCATCCTTACCTTTTTCACAGGCCATTCACGCTCCCCGGTGGCATTCCCCGCTCCTGGCTGCTGTCCCCACACCTCCAGCCCACGTGCGTCAGCCCTACGGGCGCGCGCGGAACCAAGCCACCATTAGTTGGCGCCGGGGCGCCTGACTCCGCCTCCACTGACGCGGCACACGCTCCTTGCGTGTATCCATTCCAGTCCCGTCAGCTCCGCCTCCCCGCTTCTTCTTCCGTACCTATCCGTCCCTCTGCTCCTCCCCTTCTTCTGTCTGCTCCTGGACCCTCCGGTGCACCTTCCCCATTCTCTGCCTCCTCGAACGTCACGCTCATGCCCTGCATGCCCCTTCCCCATCAGCCTTGCCTCTCAGGTCCTCCTTCCCTTTCTGTCCCTTCCCTTGTCCGTCCCTCCGCTCTTCCCCTTACTGTGACCACTCCCTTTGCCTCTAGCAATTCTCCTCTATCTGGGTCTTACCCAGGTCACTCCTCTGTTCCTCCCCTCACTTCCATTGGTCCCAAACTTTCACAATCTGCTCTCCTATTAGGTCCTTCTTCGGGCCGCTCCTCCATCACTCCCCTTTCTCTGATTGGTCCCAGCTTCCTATATAATCCCTTCACCATTTCCTCTTTGCTCTGCATAGCTTCTGTACCTTGGTGCTGTCTGCTGTTGCCTGGCCTCTCTTGTCTTTTCAGTGCTTGCTCCTGTCCCTGGAAATTCTGCTGACCTCCCTGGATTTGACCTTTTGCTTTGGACTCTACTACGCTGCTCTCTGGAACCCCTTGGACCTCGCTTTGGACTTTCTACGCTGCAGACTTCTACAACCCTTGGACACGGCACACGGACAATCTACTACACTGCTCTCTCTACTCCATGACCCAGGCTTACGGACAATCGATTATGCTGCCCTCTCCAACCCACGACCCTTGGCATACGAACTTAACCCTTCTACGCCGGAGCTGTCAAGCATGGTATCATTTAACATTCTTGTTACCCGGACCACCTACGCTACTTCCACACTCTGGCCGTGCCCCCGTTTGCTGCTAGGTGTGTGGTTTTACCCTTTCCACCTCAGTCCCGGGGTCTCGTATGGCTTGTTGGCAGGCCGAGCGTTACACAAATGCTTTTTCTGCGTCCAGACTTAACATCATATTTTGGGATTTTCCTCTGTTAGCCAATTCTATCAGATCAATGATTCGTCGGGTATTGTCCGCTGCTTGTCTACCTTTAATAAACCCGACCTGATCTGGATGTATCAGTCTGGGTAGGATCTGACGCAATCTATTGGCCTGTAGCTTGGCGTATAGTTTAATATTTGTGTTTATCAGGGAAATTGGTCTATAACTTTTACAGTCTAGCGGATCTTTGCCTGATTTGTGAATTAAAGATATAGATGCCCGAAGCATCTCGCCAGGGACAGGGGCTCCTGCTAGAATTGCGTTGTACATGCGGAGCAGCCTAGGGATCAGTACTTTGCTAAATTTTTTATAATATATCCCAGAGAAACCGTCTGGGCCGGGTGCCTTTGACGGCTTTAATTCTTTAATGGCCGAAGCAAGTTCCTCCATAGTAAAGTCTGCGCCCAGCCTCTCTCTGTCCCCCTCGGTAAGTCTTGCTAAGTTCGAGCATGTCAGGAAATCTCCTAGTGCTTTACTCGTTTTAGATGTGTGTGCCACTTTCTCTCCATTGTATAGGGATTCATAAAATTTACCGAATTCGTCGACTATGATTTTGGGGTTGGCCGATGTGGAGCCTGATTCCAATCTGATTGCCTGGATATTGTAATTGGCCTGTCTATTCCGAAGCAGTCGAGCTAGCATCGTGTCCGGCCTGTTAGCCTTCTCATAAAATTTCCTCTTAGACCAACATAATCAGTTGTCGGCTCTAGAGGTCAGGAGCATGTTTAATTCGATCTTGATGTCTTTCAAGTCTTTTTTAAGACTTGTAGGTCTGGCTTTTTTTTATGACTCGCGGAGAGGAAGTGTAATTTGGATTGAAGGGTGACAATTTTGGCATCCCTCTTCCGTTTACGCCTTGCAGCGTTGTTAATTAATGTGCCTCGAAGAGTCGCTTTATGAGCCTCCCAGAGAACCAACTGGGATTCCACAGAGTCCGTGTTGATTTCAAAGAATTGATGAATTTCCTGACCTACTGTATGTGTTCGCATATTTCTGGTATTTTTAAGAGGGATTCATTTAGTTTCCAGTTTGCTCCAAGTCTGTCGTGTTTAATTTGGTTACACATTAGCTCAATAGGTGCGTGGTCTGACCATGAAATGTCATGGATTTCCGCTCTTGCGACCAATGGGACCAGTCTACTAGAAATGAAGTAGTCGATTCTGCTGTATGAATTGTGGGGGTGGGAGTGGAATGTATAATTCCTCTCCAGAGGGTGCAACTCTCTCCAGATGTCTGATAAGTGGTTTTTCTTAAGGCCTGAATTCAAAGAGGACAGAGCTTTCTTGTTATGCACTTTAGGGGCGCCAGATCTGTCTATTGCTGGCTGGAGAGCTACATAAAAGTCCCCTGCTACAATTATGTGGCCATGAGCCAAAGTGTTGAGGGACTGGAAAAAGGCATCGAAGAATTTCAGGTCTTGCTCGCAGGGGGCATACACTGCCGCCAAGGTAATAGGCTGCTCGTGTATGCACCCGGACAGAATAATGTACCGCCCTCTCCATCCCTCTTCACTGACTTAGCAACAAAGGGGGTTTTGTTGTGGAAGAGGATCGCAATGCCCTTCTTCTCTTGGGCCAAGGAGAGGTAGAATTGAGAGGATTGCTTGTCCATGAAGCAGGGGGAGCATTTATCATGGAAATGTGTCTCTTGGAGCATCAGAATATCAGCACCCCGTTTTTTATATTCTGCGAATGCTAGTCTGCGCTTAATGAGGATATTAAAGCCTTTCACATTATGTGAGATAATGTTAAGTGCCATTTAATCGTGATTGGTGTGGAGTGCGAGTCAAGAGCGATAGTCTTACCCTGCTCCCAGGGACGAGCAATTCAGCTGCCGAATGGGTAGGTAGTGTAACAGAGGATGAATACATGTAGGATTTTAACAAAGAAAAGTGAACCATCAAACTGAATCTTCACCGATCTATCAAAGGAGAGATTGATCGATCGACAACTTAGTTAATTACTTATCATTGTGTGGAATGTATTGATGCACATATTAAAGAGAAGAAAAAATCCAGCAGCTTGGACTGCTGCTTTAAAAGGCAGAACAAATAAAGGTGATGATAACGCTCAGTACCACACAAATAATCTAAAGTAAGCACCAGGTGCATAGGGAAAATTAACATGGGATGCAAAAAGATGTTGACCGAGGTCACATAAGTCCCTTTTTAGCATGCACTCATGGTGCAACAATAATGAATAGTAGGGAGGATATAGTAATCCTTAGAGGAGCCTAACTGATGCCAGTCACCCACAAAAGGCAGGGCTATATGGCGACAGGACGTCTAACCTGTTAAAATGAAAATAATAAATGTTTATTAGGATATCAATACGCCGAAACAGGTGAAAAGTATGTATAAGTGAATTAAAACTTAGAATAAAACATTCCCCAAGCTGGGAGGTGCTAGTGCGGTTAGTGATAGTGCTGGCTAGTAATGACAGGGTTAAATACAGAGCGAACCAAACGCTCTTGTCACACTGTAATGTAGCCCTCCATAAATCACTATAAAGTAGCTGGATGGTAAATGGTGTCATACAATAAAGTTGCAAAATATATCACTCAGTAATGATAGGACAAATAGGCAAAGTAAGCACTGTATGTATAACATCCATATAAATCACACCATCAACCACAGACAGCAGCTCAGTGTAATGTGTAACACACTAAAGTAGCAGGCTGAGTACACAGTAAAACACTATGTTGCAAATAGTACCCAGGGATCACAGAAAGTGAGTACCAGAGACAGGCTATGAGTAGCCGTGTATAATACAAATGTATCTGCTGCCTTGGCTGCTGTGAGGATGTGGACGTTACAACCGCTGACTAACACCAGACCTCATGCGGATGCCACCGACGTGACGTCACAGCACCCGACGATCGTTTCGTGTCGTGAGACACTTCTTCAGGGGGGAGGGGCTACACACTCAAGTGTCCATGTATCTAATATAACGTCTAGTGAGAGGGAGGAGCAAACAGTAAAGGCTGATCTCTGGTGTTGCCTGTCTGTAATTAACAGACACGGCTTGTTGCTCTGTGCTGTATCCACCCACAAATGGGGAGGAGGGGAGTTATTCCCACACAGATGAGGGGGTTACTTAAGAGAGACAGTGTATCATGTAATTAGGTAGATACTGCTGCGGCCAAGTTTATTCGAGCATTTGCCCGTTCTTGGCCGCAGCAGTACGGGCGCGCGCCGAAGCAGCGGAAGAGCGCCCTCCGATCGGGGCGCTCTCCCTACCGCTGCCGGGTCCGCCGGGTCCCCCGGAACCCCCTGCCGCCGTCCCGCACATCGCGGGACACCAGGGCTCCCTCGGGGAGCCCTGGACGCGCGTGCAGGGGGCACTGGCTCCCGAAGACGCGTGACCGCGCGGCCACTAGCAAGCCGGGAAATATCCCGGCTTGCGGAACCGGCCACACTTTAATAAAGTGTGTCGGTAGTGTATAGCAATACAGTGTGAGTGAATACATAAATAACCCAACAATACAGTTATTTAAAGTTACACACAAACTGGCATATTGAACATGATAATAGTCTTAATACAGATGAAGCATCAAGATATACATGACACTAATAGTAGCGTGTGTGCATAGGCTCAAGGTCCAGATGAACATGATGTAGGGGATAAATGTATAAGGTAATATAACCACTATAGTAGAGCACACCAATGTTGTGGAAATGTGCTATACTGTACAGCCCACCCCCTAGGGGTCAAAACGGGTTTCTGATGGTAAAGAGGTGTGTATATATAATATATATATAATATATAATATATATATATATGTATATATGTATATATATATATATATACATATATACACCTGGATCCCACTACCCAAAATTATAGGAAGTAATAATGTAGCAAACAAGAATATTATCAGAAACAGCACATTGTGGATGATAATAAGTGGTAGAACAGGCTCTAAACAGACATATGTTGAGGTGCCACTGATGATTACGTGGAGGGTAAGTATATGCACAATGAAGGTATGTTGGGGTTGGATCGCAAAGTATTCGATTATGTATCCATAGGTACAGGTGAAATGTTGGTGTAGGACTGTGCTGCTTTAAAAGGCAGCCTGAGAAAACAACCTATCTCTCACATAGAGGGGGCTGAGAGAAGGCTGTCCGTCTGGAGTCCTGAGACACAGCAAATCTATTTTGGAAAGGACAGTGCTGATTGTGTTACTATACCTGTGGGGGTAAGTCTAGCCATTGAACTTATGCTACATTTTCTATGTATAACTGGGAACCAGCTTAGCTGGTCAGTGAAGGTAGTTAGCCTCCTTAGTGGAGTAGATTTTTATTACTTTGTCTCAAAGGAACAGTGTACCGGCAAGTATTGTTTGATTTAAGTCCGTGAACAAAATAAACCACAGTGAATTATACTCCTGCTGCAAACTGTTTCTCACTGATCACCCTCCCACAAATGGTTTTTGAAGTGGGATATACCACAGTGAGACCAGAAACAGCATGGAAGATGTTTTAAAAGCCCTGCTGCAAGCCACTGCCGTACAGCAGGAAAGCGGTCCAACCTAGCGGGAGGCAAACCATTTGTGAGCAGCATGGATTGAGGCACAAAGAGATGACTGCAATTCTGAGGGACGTGGTTCAGTGTCTGTCCCAAATAACCAGAGTCATGGCAAGTAGAACGATGACCAAGTCGGGGAGCAAGTGCCTGCAGAAGATTTACGCTGCAGTATGACTGTGAAGTGTACCTCCTGGCCTTTGAGCGGACAGCTGCCAGGGAGCATTGTCCCCACACTCAGTGTGTTGGTATTGTAGCACCCTTCCTGCTAGGTGTAGCCCAAAAAGCCTTTTTCGATCTAGAAGAAGAGGCTGCAGCAGAATACGAGTGTCTCAAGGTGAAGATCCTGGCGAAGACAGGTGTGACTAGCAGTTTATTCACAGAAGTTCTACAAGTGGTGATACTATGCCCAGAAAGCCCCAAGATCCTAGATATTTGATCTGATCCACCTGGCGAGAAAGTGGCAAAAACTGAAAGCCTCTTCTGTACACCTGCCCAGATTGTCGAGATGTTGGTATTGGACTTGATTCCTTCAAGGTCTACCCTAAGGTATATGCCAGTGGGTGGGACAAGGAAGTCCCATCAAATCGGATAACATGGTCGCCCTAGTGGAGCACTACTTTGTCACCAGAGTTATCACAGTTCACCCCATTTGGGACACACTAGAATGTGAGGCATCCTGAAAAGCTGCAAGACTAGTAAGGTGCACAAGACTGGGACTCCTTTTTGAGTTGCTGAAGACATTTGGGATGGTGGTTGAGTCCCTAGTACTCAATGGGGATGCCAGTTACACGTTTTCAGTGTGGGGAGTTGGGTCATATAAAACATAATGCCCTAACTTCATGAACCTATGGAATGTAGGTTCAGTGCTGTTGACATAGACTTTTATGGACTGGTAAAACAGTGGCTCTTGTGATCTCACAAAATCTGAATAAGCCATACAAATTGTGCCCAGATAAGGTTGAGATACTTTGTGTACATGAGAACACAGTGCAATATGCTATTGCTGTGCTGCAGTAGCCATGCGTAGTCAGACCATCCAAACAGCTGTGGCAATTCTGGCAACATCACCTTATCCTCTAAGTCTAAGCCTGAATTTTCCAGGTTTTGAAGCCTTGGTTCGGGGTCAGTTTCCCCTGAGTGAACCATCCTCAAACCCTGAACCCGAGCCCACAAGTGAATGTCTGCTTCATGTTTTTCCTTTCGCCATCCTGATTTGTTCTCTGAGAAATGTAAAATGTGCAAAACAAGATGTGAACAAATGAAGGATAAAGAAATCGGTACTAAAGACTTAAGGATAGCATTACTAAATGTATGTAACATATGGACTATCAGATGTTGCTGTATCATGGACAGTTTCTACTTTGACTCAACAACCGGAAGCCTTGGTAGACCAGCAGAGGACAAGGAAGAGGTTGTTTTTAAGACCTAGGCATTTCAAAAAGTAATTTTGAAAGTGAACAGGCAACTCATCCACGATTGCGTAATACTTTTAGTCATTTGGTTGAAGAAAATGGGATTAGTAGAAGGTAAAACAAAAGCATCCTATCCTTATTTAATTCTCAAAAAATATTTATTGTACTGAGTGATAAAGGAGCAATGCCAAGAGATTGAGCAGTTGCTGGTTCCCAGCCCTTATGCAAGGAACGTTTTAGATTTGGCCCACACTTACTTGGGGGTAATCTGGGGGCAAAGAAAACACAGGAGAGAATCATGAGAAGCTTTTTATGGCCGGGGGGTTTGAGGCAGTAAAACAGTTCTGTGCCTCATGTCCAGACTGTAAGTTAGTAGCCAGAAAAAAAAACAATTTAAGATCCCATTAATACACATGGCATTATGGAAGTCCAGTTTAAACGTGCTGCCATGGACCGGAAGGATGACAATATTTTCTAATAATACTTGATTATGCCACGTGCTACTCAGAAGCTATTCCATTGCGCAATACTGCCTCCAAAACCACAGAAAAATAATTGGTTCAAGTATTTTCTTGAGTAGGGATACCAAGGGAAATTGGAATGACCAGGGCACGCCTTGAGTTTCCCAACTGATGAGCTACTGTATGTCAATTTAAAAAAAAAAATCCTTGAGAACATCTGTGTACCACTTACAAACAAACTGACCAGTAGAGAGATTAAATAGGACTCTCAAAGGAATATTGCGCAAAGTAGTCAGTCAAGATAGAAGAAATGGGACACTGCTACCATACTTACTTATTGCCATCTCTGAAGTTCCACAGTCCTCCACAGGATTTTTCCCTTTTGAACTCCTATATGGGAAACACGTTATCCAATATGTTGAACAGTTGTGAGAACGCACCGTACCGATTACCCCAGTAGTTTGACAATATCTAGAGAAGGCACAAAGATCCCAAGAGACCGTTTATATCCGATACACTGCAGTGCAACATTTTCAGCCAAGGGACAGAGAAATGGTACTCATTCCCATGGTCGAGAGCAAGCTCTTATTACACTGGCAAGGACCATATGAGATGATTTGAAAAGATAGAACCTATTAATGATAAAATCAGACAGCCAGATTGTACAAAAGTAGAGCAGATCTATCATATAAACTTGTTAAGACCCCAGAAGGATAGGAAGGTGTATATGATGACAGTAGATCATCTGCTAGTTTGAAAAGCTACTAAAGAGCCAACTATTAAAATATCAATACAACTCACTCCTGCAGAAATGAAAAGAAATAGAATAGAATGTTCTCGGCTATACCAGAGAAAACTGACAAGGTTCTTCATGACCGTCACAGAACCAAGAGTGACGGGTAAGGTAGAACAATATAGAATCCCAGAAGCAAAAAAAAAAGTAATTCAGACAGCATTGAGGAAGCTTCTTGAGCTGGGGGTGATTGAGGAATTGCACTGCCAATGGTCAAGTTCCATTGTCCTAGTGCCTAAACCAGATGGGTTTTTAGTATTCTGAAATGACTACATGAAAGTCAATAAAGTCTCTAGATTTGATCCATATCGTATGCCTCAAGTTGAGAAGTTAATTGAAAGATTAACAAACGTTAGATTCTTAAGCATACTTATTGGCAATTTCCACTAACGGAATCTGCAAAGGTTAAAAACAGCCTTTGCAGCACCAGAAGGCCTTTATCAGCCTTTATTTGGCCTTCATGAAGCCCCCGTCAAACCTTTCAAAGGTTAATAAATAAATTGTTACGGCCCCACTCTTGTATGCATACTTCTGCATACATGGATGATGTTATTCATAGGCAAAACTGGGACTCCCACCTACAAAAGATAGAGGCAGTACTGGAAACCTTTAGGAAACCAGGTCTTATGGCCAAACAGACTGTCTGTCAGTAGAAGGTTACAGTGAGCACAGTTCCCAGTATGGGGTTAATTTCTGCTGGCATACATACATCATACTCACACTCCACTGAAGCCCCCTGATCTAAGCAGTAATGGCTGGTAATGCCAGAAACCATGTTTCTTTAAAGCAATTGTTTGCGAGAGTTTTTTATGCCCCATTTTTATATATCTGTGTATATATATACGGTATATACTGTGTGTGTGTGTGTATATATGTGTGTGTATAAATATATATATATATATATATATATATATATATATATATATGTATATATATATATATATACAAAAACAAGCAGCTGGCACTCTAAGTAATAAGCAACAGTGGTGGTGCTAGTCCCAAACAAATGAATAAACAAAAGATCTTACCCTTCTTTCGTCAGGCAAAGAAAGAGGCAGCACTCACTTCAAAATATAAAAAGTGTATTAGGCATGTGAAGACAGACAACCAATCCCAACGTTTCGGCTCCGGAACGGAACCTTTCTCAAGTGAGTGCTGCCTCTTTCTTTGCCTGACGAAAGAAGGGTAAGATCTTTTGTTTATATATATATACACGTACGTATATATATATATATATATATATATATATATAGATATATATAGATATATATAGATATATATATATAGATATATATAGATATATATAGATATATATAGACTTATACTATAGAACATGCACTTTTTTTAATAGATTTATGTATAGATGAGGTTGATCCTAACAGAGGCTGCTACATCTCAATTGATGCTCTAATTTTGAGCCACTCTCTTTTGATGATTATTTGAGACTGAATTTTATAAAACAATATTTCTTTCATCTAAAACCATATCCTTTTTGGGGGGATCTATTTCACCATGGGACTTTTCTTGGAGATATATATATATATATATATATATATATATATATATATATGTATATATACACGTACATACGTACTGTACGTATACACACACACACACACACCCAATACACACTTGTTGATAATATGTGATTATTCATTCACTGGTTGATTTATTTACTGCCATTTGGGGTATTAATTGTGGAAATATAGTATATTCATGTACAGATTTTGTTTGTGTGTAACTTAGTTGTATATTATATAATTGTTGCACATACTAGTATATATAGATTCAACAGTTGGCACTTGCTTTATTAATAAAAGTACATATTTAATTAGTATAGCATTATATCATGTTGATTTCAAATTTATATATATTTTTTTATCACTTTTGGTGAAGACTAGTGCTGATATATATATATATATATATATATATATATATAAAATATGCCTAAGACATGCAGATGAGCATACAGTTATATTTGCATATATATATATATATATATATATGCATATATATATATATATATATATATATATATATATGCATATATATATATATATATACATATATATACATATATATATATATATATATATATATATGTATATATGTATATATATATATATATATATATGTATATATGTTTATATATATATGCATATATATATATGTATATATATATGCATATATATATATATATATATATATATATATATATATATATATATATATATATGCAAATATAACTGTATGCTCATCTGCATGTCTTAGGCAGGTCTGCAACCCTGCCTTTCCCCATTATCACCCAGCATACAGCACTTCCACTGCAGCAAGGGATTCTGGGAAATGACATGCAAATGAGCACACAGTGTCACTTTTTGCCTCAATAACCATTTTTAACATGGTTCCCTATAGGCTTAAGCTTGCTGCATGGTCACAGCTTTGAGCACAGCCAGGGTTAAGGTGCATACCCAGAAAACCACCCACAGACAGCCGTTTCGACCTTGATGGGTCTCATCAGTGTGGGGTTGATTTTACTGGGAATGCAAGAGAGGCTATGGGATAGGCTAAACCATAATACTGAGTTAAGTTATGGTGAGTAAAAAAAGTGACAAAAACCCTCCACAGGAAAGCAAATATGTAAATATAACTGTATGCTCATCTGCATGTCTTAGGCAGGTCTGCAACCACCCCTTTCCCCATTATCACCCAGCATACAGCACTTCCACTGCAGCAAGTGATTCTGGGAACTCTCGAAAGCTTGTCCTATGACATAAATTGTTAGTCCAATAAAAAAGGTATCACCTAATACTGAAGAACTCATTTATTCTGCACTATCGCAACTGGACTAACACGGCTACTTTCTGCTTTATATATATATATATATATATATATATATATATATATATATATATATATATATATAATAGTAGATGCACACACACAGACACACACACATTTATCAACAAGCAGATTAGTGAGCCTAATTATTTATTAAATCAAAATACTGTAAATCCAAAAATGAATGTATGCTTTCTAATATATATACAGAGGAGTGATTGTTAAATAGATGCACTCTGCTTTACAAAAATATTTATTAGCAACAATTACATTTATTCCATATGAAACCAAGGAAGGCGAATCATTTAAGGCAACGAACTTTGTAAAACATTAAAAATAATTGGAAAGAATAATATAGTAATGGTATATATATTTCACTGTAATGATCATTGAAGAAAATAAGATTTAATAGTACATTGGCTGTATTAAAAATTTATACAGTGCATGGGAATGTATTTCTACCCAGGTATGTACCATATATTACATTATTTAGGTCTACAAAATCTCACTTCTAACATACATTTATAACCATTAATGTATTTGTAGTTCTAATCATAATTTTAAACATGAAGGTTAAAGTCTTAAGAGTAATTTTGTAGTAGAAAAGGAATATCAACAGATCATATGCAAATGTGTTAAGGTATGGTGTTCCTCCCGTCTATAAAGCAACCAAAATGTGAATTATAATTCCAATTAAAGCACAAAACAAGGATCATGTTTTTATGGTTGTTGCTTGCAGCCAGAGATAAACTATTAATGGGCAAGTTCAAATGATGAGTTTAAAAGTACAACATACTGTACAGTAGCTGTCTCTGTACTTCCTTGTCCCATGTACGTATACTTGTTCTAACTATGTAAACTGTAATGTACCATAGTTGGCCACAGATCTAAGGGGCACCTAACATGACATTCCCTAGTATGATTAGCTACAGGTGTGAGCAGCAGAGCTGCTGTGACCGTGGATCTATCCAGCATCGGAGATAGTTCAATGCTAGAGTTACTGTCCTGAATTGCAGAGGTTGTGGATTCTAATCCTGTTGGGCCTGACACTAGTACCCCCTTAATCACAAGGGGCCTTAGGCTCTCATATCTTCCATGTTGCTAAGGTATATGCCTTTTTGAGCTTGGGTGTTTCTCCATACTGTATGTTATTTGGAGGGAGGTTTGAGAGGAGATTGAGATAGATATAATGTAGTTCTTGGGACTCTCATCTGGATGAAGTTAATTCCACCTTTAGGTCTGACCTAATGCATCGTTAAATCCCTGTGTTAATTATAACAGAGCCCTGTGGATAGGCATTGTTAGAGGGAGCCCCACTTTTTCATACTGTATCATTAGCACTAACATCCATTATACTAACACAAGGGTCCATTACGGCCTGTTAGCAGTTAATGAGGCGTTAACGTAATATCTCGTTAACTAAATAACGGCGCTTTGTGGAACAACCCCTAAGGGTTTCACGTATAAAAAATGGATAAGAAGCTAAAAGTGCAATCCTCATGGTGCTTATGTGCAAGTTACTTTATCTTTTCTGAATGTTCTACAGCCTGTAATTGGTATGCAAACTTGAACCATCTCTCTAGCGTGTTAATCAGATGGGTGTATAGCTTTCTGTGGGTGGGATAACATTTAGACTGCTCCTATATATTGGGAATATCTCTGGAGACGGCCATTGGCGGGGTTGCAATGTCCTACAGTATGTGGAAGTGGCCTGTTTATAAATGGAGTTATTCTGGAGTTGGACAAGTGGATCTTCATTCAAAGACTCAATAAGACACAACACTCTTCTATCAACATTGTAGATCAACACCATCCATAAAGTGTTTATTTCTCACATCTTGCTCTTTACCCTTATCCTACCTTCATTTTTAGTGCCCAGCCCTCCCCCAGCTCTCAACACTAAACTAACACTACACCCCCTGCCATGCCTCCTACTATTTATATTTTCTCCAACCTCACTCTCCAAGCTGCACTTTTCTTTCTACCATCTTCATTATTCCTCTAACTCCATTCCTTTATCTCCATCTCTCTTTCCTTCTTCAGTTCTCCGTTCCCATGATCTCCTTTCATATCTGTGCCCTTTGACACCACTGTGCAATACACCATGCACTAAAACACACCCCTACAAATCCTCCACACAACCTATTTATTTTCATTCTTCTCCTCCTTGCTTTGGGGGATATTTTGCCCGATCCTGGCCCCTGTTTTATTTCTACATCCTCTCATTCTTGTCTCTCACATTAAACTTTTACTCCTTGTGGTGTAAACCCCTCTAACCTTATACCCTTCCCGTCAACCACACTCCCCTCCCCCTTTCTAGTAAGTTCCTCTCTGTACACAACTTCTTTTTCTCTCAATCTCTGTTCCTTTTTGCTATAACCGAGACTTGGCTCAGTCAGTCTGACTTTGCAGTGGAAGCTGCCTGCTCTTATGGTGGCCTTTCTCCCACACTCCATACCCTGATGGCAGGGGCAGGGGTATGCAGCTCCTCCTCTCCTCAATCTGCCATTACCAAATCATTCCTATACCTTTCTCTTTCTTCGAGGCTCACACTGTCCAGCTTTTTTCTCCACTCACTCTCTGGGGCGGTCATCTATCACCCACCTACCTCTACTCCCCTTCTGTCAGTCTTTCTCTCTGACTTTGAATCCTTGCTCTCCTTTTATCCTTGGGGACTGCAACTTCCATATTGATGACCCCTTTCTCCCTTGAGCTTCCCGTACACTCACCCACTGATACCTAGGGGGAAGACTCTAGCCTTGACTAGGTGCATGGGGCTGCTTCAGGTAGGCTTAGGCTGAGTCCCCAGTCTTCACTGTGGCATGCGCGCCAGGCGGGGGGCGGCGTGTTCACAGCGCTACACCGCAATCGGCAGTCTGAGGGAAGAGGGAAGGTTCGTGGCGGCGTGGCCATGATGTCCCGCGGCTGGTTCGCCCTCATTGGCTGAACCGCCGGCGGGGGCGTGGCCATGCCTCCGTCGTAAACACTGAATTCAAATTCCCCTGCCTGTCTGAAAACCTGTCGCGCACCGCTGGGGAAAGGTGCACGACAAGGTAGCAACTGGGACTGGAGGTACTGGGGGGGCGGGCTTGACCGCACAGCGCATGCCGAGGCGTGCGCTGTAGTAATTAGTGGGACCGCAGCCTTACCCTGTCCGCTTCATGTCCTGGTTCTCAAAGTGCTATTTTCACAATAGCAACTTTGAATGTCCCGCCAGTCGTATCACCGTCAAACTCCCACGATATTCTCGTACTCTGATCGGCTGCGCTCCTTACATAGCCCTCGGTGGCTATCCTTTCTATGGAGCAAGAGACGCTGACCAACCAGAGCACGGATTGAGATGGTGCAGCCAATCCCCAGTAGGGGCTTGCCCGGCTATACCAGTCAGAGGAGGGGGCATGCTTAGGTGCTCCGGACCACTACTGCCAAGTGGGAAATTTGAACTAGCCAATGGGAACCATGCCGACGGGGCTCAGGCCCGATAACGGCTTTCCCTGGTCAGCCCTATACCTCCCGCTGGGTAGGTGCCTCAGTGTCTGCAGGGAACAAAGGCTCTCCCCACTGAGAGCCGATCCCCGGACCTGATACACAGCTCTTCCCCGCTCACCATTTGTCCTGACACCTTCGCCGCTCCCAGCCTATGTCTCAATCCACATTTCTATGCCGGCACCACGGCTAATCTACTCACCAAGTGTGCCTCCATAGAAATTCATTCACACAACCCACAATACAAATCTGATAGCTGGGGGAAACATACAGTGCTACCGGTAATAAAGTGCCATATATATATATATATAAACCCGTTATAACGCGATCCGTTACAATGCGAATCCATGGCTCCCACTTTTCGTATTTATGAATACTTTACAACACAATTATTGATATCTTAAATACTTTATTATACAATGCATCCAATTGTACATTATTTCTAACGCGATCCACTTATAGCGCGATATGATTCTTTGGACCCCAAGCACAGCGTTATAAGGGGGTTGATGTATATATATATATATATATATATATATATACACACATACACATACACATACACATACACACACACACACGTCCCGGTCCCTTTCTCCCCCCCAATATGTACAAAAATATCCCATTCCCAAACACACAGTTATGAGGCGCTTTCCCATAAGGGGTCATAACATACAAAATGTATCTGCCATGCAAGCGCACATAGGTGGCCTAATACACACGGCATAATACCCGGTTTTAGTGGTAGCTAGCCGGGCTCATAACACACAACTTGTAGCCGCTATGAGAGCGCGCATATTTATTTATTTATAAAATATTTTACCAGGAAGTAATACATTGAGAGTTACCTCTCGTTTTCAAGTATGTCCTGGGCACAGAGTAAAACAAATAATACATGGTTACAAACACAGTTACATTAATGAACAGGGTATACATTATATACAAGACATGCGTGCATAGTTAAAGAAAATATATATTATGGGCGTATGAAACAGTTACAGACCAGATTAAAGTGTGAGACAGGCTTAGATTTGAAAGAACTTAAACTGGTGGTGGATGTGAGAGTCTCTGGTAGGTTGTTCCAGTTTTGGGGTGCACGGTAAGAGAAGGAGGAACGTCCGGATACTTTGTTGAGCCTTGGGACCATGAACAGTCTTTTGGAGTCTGATCTCAGGTGATAAGTGCTGCAAGTGGTAGGGGTGAGGAGCTGTTTCAGATAGCTGGGTAGCTTGCCCATGAAGAATTTAAAGGTAAGAAAGGTGAACTTTGCGCCTAGACTCTAGTGATGACCAATCTAGTTCTTTGAGCATATCACAGTGATGTGTGTTGTAGTTGCATTGGAGGACAAAACGACAAATTGAATTGTAGAGGGTGTTAAGTTTGCCAAGGTGGGTTTGAGGTGTTGAGCCATATACTATGTCTCCATAGTCAATAATTGGCATTAGCATCTGCTGTGTGATACGCTTTCTGACCAGGAGACTTAGGGAGGATTTGTTCCTGTAAAGTACCCCTAGTTTGGCATAGGTCTTGGTTGTCAGGGTATCAATGTGCATCCCGAATGTTAAGTGGGAGTCAAACCATAAGCCCAGTATTTAAAACTAGTGACAGGGGTTAGGGTGGTGTTAGCGTTGGTTCTAATCAGGAGCTCAGTCACTGGAAGCTTTAAAAATTTAGTCTTGGTCCCAAACACCATTGTTACAGTCTTGTCAGTGTTTAAAAACAGTTTGTTTTGGGAAATCCAGTTTAAGAGTCTCAAAAAGTCAGACTGAAGTATGTGTTGAAGGTCAGAGAGGCTATGGCTGTGTGCATATAGGATTGTGTCGTCTGCATACATGTGTATTGAAGCTTCCTTACAAGCTGTGGGAAAATCATTAATGAACACTGAGAAGAGTAGGGGCCCCAGAACAGAGCCTTGCGGGACACCACAGGTGATATCCAGGGGGTTGGAGTTAGAGCCTGAGATGGACACATGTTGGGATCTTCCTGATAGGTAGGACTGAAACCAGTTTAAAGCATGCTTCCCTATTCCAGAGCTCTGGAGTTTGTTAAGCAGGATAGCATGATCAACTGTGTCAAAAGCCTTTGCAAAATCTAGGAATACTGCACCAGTGAGTTGTCCCCGTTCCATTCCACACTGGATTTCATTGCAAACTTTTAGCATAGGCGGCCTAATACACACGGTTTTAGGTGTAGCTAGCTGGGCTTCACCTTTATTATGTGAAGCAAGCTACCCCTATCGTTACATCACACATTTTCAACTCTTCCCTCCACTCTGGTACATTTTTCACCTCCTTCAAGCATTCAACAGTTATACCTAAGAATTGTCTTTGTGTTTCTGTTCTTTTTCCTATGAAACTGTTACTACTGTAGATCCATGAAGAGTACTGATGCACAATACAAAATAACTACCAATGGCAAAAATGTAAAATAATGCCATCAATATGTTGGGGTCCACAGCCTGAAATATGGGGTGGGCGACAGAGGAGAGAGAGAGAACCCATACTTCAGGGTATAACCTTCTCTGGTGTAAATCAAAAGTTTTGTTCAAGATTTCACATTTTTATCAAATTGGGCTTCAAGTTCCATCTAACTTTTTTTTACTAATTTGTGAAGTTTTCAGAAAGATTGAGCAAAACAGAAGTGAAATGAACTTATGTAAATTTGCACATCTCCAGGCAAGAGGTGTCTGTTAAAGCTGCACAATGTTAGTTAAAAAATTAAAAATGGAAAATTGTTTCACAATCTTACCGTAATTTTCTTTTCGTGAGTAATATTGCAGTGTACACTAATGGCTTATGTCCCACCTTCTAACTGGGATAGGACAAATTCAAGACTTACACCTGCTGGAGTGACTAAAAATGTAGGAATGCACTAAATATAGTTAGTTACTCCTCCTCACAGGTAGTCTTGTGTTTCTTAGCTGAAACATTTGACATACCGTATATTTAATACATCATTATGTCTTAGGGTCGGGCGCTTGATGTGCACTGCCATGGAATATTACTCAATTTTCCTGATTATTTCCATGGCAGTGGGCAACAATGGGCAATGCCCAAGCAGTATCAACTAGGGTGGGTAACAAATAAATCATGCAATCGATTGATAATTCATATATTTAAAAAAAAAAAATGTAATGTAAAACCGCTTGCAGCACGTTACGGCCAAAACATGCGTCTGCTGATGCCTGGACATCTAAATGATAGAACTTAATTAATGTATTTTTGGAATTCAATACTGCTGCTCTGCATAGCTCTTTGCTGCCCAAGAAGTAGCCATGGATCTGTTGGAATTTGCTTTTAGTGCGTCTGGAGCCTGCTTTGCATAAGGTAAAACTTTTTTTTTATGGCTGCCGTGATCCATCGACAGAGTAGCTTTTGAAGCTGCTTGTCCTTTTCATTCTCCTGCAGGAAGAACAAACAGACTGCCTGACTTTCTGAACAGTTCTGTTCTGGCCAGATATATCTTTAGACATCTGACAAAATCTAATGAATGTAAAAGTTGCTCTTTAACATTTGCTAGATTTTGACAAAATAAAGGAAGGATAATTTCCTGTTGTAAGGTAAAAAATGATACTGCTTTTGGTAAAAACTGAAGTACTGGCCTGAGTACTACTTTATCTTGATGGAACAACAATAATGGTTCCTATCTTGAAAGAGCTGGTAGTTCACTTATTCTACGGGCTGACACCAACAAAACCGTTTTCCACATTGGGTTTTGTAAGTGAGACCTGTTTGGGTGGGTCAAACGGCGCCTTTGTGAGCGCCTGTAAAACTAGAGGCAAATCCCATGGAGGGAGAGGTACTCTAACCTGATGTTTTACTCAGTGAATTGCCTGGAAAAATATGTGTTATTAAATCGTTGACACTTTAACTTTCAAGGAACTTCTGTAGTTCTGAAACCTACGTTAAGGCCTTTCTTCAAAAACGCCAAGATTGATGGGGTTGATGGAGTTAAGTAATTGATCTGTTTGATACTGCACCAATGATAAAAATGCTGCCATTTAATATGGTAGATTTACGAGGTAGAGGCCTTTCTTGCCGGCATCAAGTTCTTTAAAACTTTTGTGATAGGCTCTTATTCTACAGCAATCTCCACTTAACCTCCATACCGTCAAAGTCTGGCTCTGTGGTTTGGGATGATAAATCGGTCCCTGTGATAGAAGATGACGAGATACTGGTAACTTCCACGGTTGGTCTTTAAACATGCCGACGAGCAAGGTAAACAATGCCTTGCATGGCCAAAATGGAAATGATCGCCACTATCTCTGATTTGTCTTTCCTTATCTTCCTGAGTACAACTGATATTAGAGGTACTGGAGGAAAGATGTACACTATGTAAGTTGGAATTTCCAATCAAAAGAGAGATCGTCTATGTAGGAAGCGTATGGGTGTGAAACCCTTGAACAGAAGGTTAGCAGCTTTGCATTTTTGGCTGAATCCATCAGATCTATCTATGGCATTCCTCATTTTTTAATAATCTGGCAAACATGTCATGTGCTAGAGACCATTGTCCGGGTGAAACTGCTCGTCGATTTTAGAAAGTCTGCCTCTGTATTTAAACTTCCTGGAATATATACTGCTATAAGGCAAGGTAGATGTTCTTCTGCCCATTTGAAGATAGGCCCAATTTCTTCTAGTAACAAGGTACTCCTTGTTCCTCCTTGTTACAGTAGTGAGGCCTTATATTCCCTGAAAAAAGAACAACATTGTTTGCATCACTGCTCTTATCTCTACGATGTTTGCTGGAATACTTTCTTTATGACTGGCCATTTTTCTTGTGCCAAATGAGGACCAAATTGTGCCCCCCAACCGTTTAGGTAACCACCATCAGTGGTTAGCCCAATCTAATCTTGGTCTAGCAGAGTCTGCCTGCATCTTACATTTTCTTCCTGTTCGCACCATATCAGTGAACATTTTACTCGACTTGATAGTCGGATTCTTGACGCTGATCTCTTCTTGCTTTGTCCCACTGACAAAAGAAATTGGATTGGAATATACGCATGTGCTATCTGGCCCACTTGATTACTTGTATCGTGGAGAATAGGATGTCGAATAGATTCATATACTGATGAGCTTGTATGTGATTGTTGTTTCTGATGGATTGGATGTCTCTTATAACACTTCATCTTTTGTCGTTGGGAAGAACAACTCCTTCTTTTGCGTAGCACCTCTAACCACAGTGCTCGGTTACAGAGGTACCCCTACAACAGGACAAGGTCAAGAAAACACAGGACAGAGAGACTGTCACAGGAGAAAGAGACAGACATGGGCATCAGAGGGGGCAGGGAAGTCAGAGGAGTCAGATGGGGCAGGGAGCCAGAGAGGACAGGGAGTCACATGAGTTAGTGGGGACAGGGAGTCATGGGGCAGGGAGTCACGGGAATTAGAGAGGGCAGGGAGTCACAGGGGAGGGGAGTCACAGGAGTCATGGAGTCAGTGGGCACTGGGAGTCAGAGGGGGAAGATGGGGCAGGGAGTCAGAGGGGGCGGTGAGTCAAGGGAGTCAGAGGGGGCATAAAGTCACAGAAAATAGACACACAACAGGACAGTCACAGAAAACATACACACACATGACAGAGATACACAGACTCACCTCTCTACTGCCCATGCTGCCTCCTGCCACACCTTGCATGCTTCTGACACCTCCTCCTGATTGGCTGCTGCTGGGTAATACAGCCAATCACGATAGAGGAAACTGCCCAGCTCTCTCCCTGCTCTGGTCATCACATCATGGGAGCAGCACACAGCATATTCATGTGTGCGCATGAGCAACTCTGTGCACGTCTGTGCACGCATCTGTCCATATGTTCTACTGATGTATGGAGGTGTAAGCAAACACAGCGCGAGCATTTAAAACCCTCATGGTGTCCCAGGGAACCAGCGCCCGAACTGTTAGGCTAAGGCCAGGGTGAAGAGAAGCGCGCTAACGATCGAGAGGCGTGACGTCAGGCGCCGACTGAGCAGGAGCTTTTTCCTGTCCAGTTAAAAGTTGAGAGTGCGGGTGGTGGGGCGTGTTACTAAAGAGATGGGGGCACCATCCTGCCTAAAATCAAATTTCTGTGTCTCCCCAAGCAGGGTGCCGGGGCAAGCACACGTGAACGTGGGCACGCGTACGCAACCGCACTTTGGACGTGTGCACCCGGATTCGGCAATCTGATCGTGCCGAGCATGAGCTCGTGCTTCTCTTCACCCTTGCCGCAGCATTAGGCTTGTTATATAGTGTGCGCTGGTGCGTGTGCGGGCGCGCGCCCGGGCTGCTCGTGCATGTGACATGCGCATTTAGTTAATATAGTGCACGGCTTGCGTGCGCGGCTAGGGGGCGTGGCTCTTAAGTCACAGCGTCAGACCACGCTGTGATTGGCTCTCAGCGCGAAAATACACATTTCTTGTATTTTTCCAGAGCTGCCGCGCCAACGCTCCCGGCCGTGCGCACGCATCTGAAGTATAGCAACTGCAGGGTCATACCCTGCAATTATCATTGACGCACGCGCGCACAGTAGTACACACGCGTGCACTATATTACAGCCCTTAGGCATTCCTTTTCCCACCGTACTGGTTGCATTTAGCATTGCTGCCGTCGAAATGACTTGGCAGCTTACCTCACACCTGAGCCCTCCTGACGGGCAAAACCCCTAGAGGGTTGCGGATCGCAGGGGCTACAAGGAAAGAGAGAGGCAAGAACACCCCCTGGCTAGACTACAAGTAGTCAGGTAAGCCCTAAAATACTACAAAAAAAAAAACAACAAACCACCAAACTTCTAACCTCATCTTGATGGGACAAAAAAAGACAACCTGTGAGGAGGAGTGACTATATGTAGGGCCTCCTACAGGTGTAAGTGTTTAATTTGTCCTATCCCAGCTAGAATGTTGGACTTAACCCCATTGATGCCCACTGCCATGGAGATGCTCAGAAAATTCTTATAAAATGTAAATGCACAGTAAGTTATTTCTAAAATAAAATATTCAGCACCACTTGTTTTATTTTGATTTTCTGTGTTCCACATTTCTTTTAGAGAGATTTTAATCATAAGCATCTCTAAATCAGGGGTAGCCAAATCTAGTCCTCAAGAGCTACCAACAGGTCAGGTTTTCAAGGATATCCCTGCTTCAGCACAGGTGGCTCAATCATTGACTGCGCATATAACTAATTATTTTACCCTGTTCTTTCCTTCGCCTTGTAGGATGTATGGGGGTTTCCCGCCTTTCACCCATACCCCCTGAAAAAGAATGTGAAGCATTATGAAATTGAGTTAAGAACTCAAACGAGGAGTGAGAAGGTAGTTACAAGGGTGATCCTGACTTTTTAGAATCTATGCTAGTAGAAATAATGCTACATATTGTAAAGAAGCATCTGCTCTGTCCTCACTGGCTGTAAAAGTAATCTATACATATAATTCATGTGTTTATTAGTCTTTCACAGTCTCCATCCCCTACAACCTTTTTATTCCCCGGCCAATTATACAATCGATGAAAAGCTTTTCGGATGTAATTCCCAGAAAAATGGTCAGATCTTTGCATTATTGCCAAAACCAATTTTAGTCTCCACTCTCCCATCACCAAGTTGTGTTTATCCCACTTTGCTCTCCAGAAGTCTTACAGTAATAACATGTAAAGTTTATAATAATAATAAAAAACAAGTTATTTCATCTCTATGAAACTCTACAAACGACACATTCCATTTTTGCTACTGCAAAGTCTGAGACAAATGGGAGGAGTTAATACAGGTAGACTGGACAGCTGCACTTTCAAACCTACTGTCCGCTCTTTGGGATCTTGGGAAAGACACTTTAGGGCTTATTCACTCAGCAGCTCAAATTTCCATTGCTAAGAAGCACCATCAAGGATCTAAAATAGAGATGTAGCGAGTCTTACCATCTCCAGAGCCGTGGCTGAAAAAGCTTAAAGCCGTGGGTCTGGAGATAGTGCTGCTGCCATGGGGGTGGGGGTCCATGCTTTCAGATGGGACTCCCTGCAACGATAGACCTCCTCCGGCACTGGAGCAGTCGCAGTCCTGAAGCTTGCGCCGGTGCTGAGAACATGACGTGGTACATCTGTATCCACAAAATCATCTGGATCTTGTATAGTGGAATATGCTGCAGCAATTAATGAAAGCTTTAATGCCCCTGAGAATAGTGGGAGGCCACTACGTTGAATAGTAAATACTCTCCTTTATCCCTCTGTGCCTTGAGTACAAAAAATTAGATTATACAACTCTTGGTGCAGAGGTTAATTTACTATAATCAAAAAAGAGAGGATAGACAAGCACCACAACATAAAAGTGAATAATGTCAATATATATCCACCAGCCCAATACATATGGCAAGTGCTAGCAGGAAGATCAATTACTTTTGGATTGTACTATGTGCAGCACAGAGCATGCTGGCAAGAACAACAGATACAAATATATTACTATTACATGCACTTTATATGTGTTGCTGAAGTGATAGGAATATGGATAATCTCAGATAAATCAATGTCTTGCTTTGGCTACAGAGAAATAAATCGGCACCAAGATGCATCAACTCCTCTCAAAGCCAGACAAGAAATGGATTTGACACCAGTAAGGATTTGGTGCCTTCAGGAAGCCATGTCACATTGGGACTGATGCTGAAGGTCATTAGAAATGGGCTCAAGCAGAATGAAATCAAAGTCATGGTTGGACAGACAAGGAGGTAAGTGGCTCAAATATTTCAGAGAGAAAAAACTAAAAATGTCTCTCTACCCATAGTTCCCTCAACAAATTTCAGCAGGTGTTTTGTTTGGAGAATGCACACATACAGGTACATTAAAGCTTCCTTACATTGATTTGTGTTTGTTCCAGACCCTGCAAAACCTAACTAGGCATGGAGATGTTGTGTGTTAAATTCTTCGATCCTTTAGATCTCTTTCTTGTCCTGCCCTATTTTATCAAGTAAAAGTAGCCCATTCGGGTGGTGTTGTCCATGTGCTTAGTCTCCCATCAGTAGGAACTGCCCATGGCTCCCATATTTTGTGGAAGCGTGAGCGGGTATCGTTAAGCAAAGTCGTTAGCTTTGCCACTAGCATCATATCCCATATTTTGTTCTCTACCTGTTTTAGGTGGGGGATGGGGTGGCTTAATTTGTCACCAACTCTTGTCTATAACACATTTTGTTGTTGAGTGTATATGTAGTATTAGATTGTCTGTACATCTGTCGAGGTTTTCAATAAGTCTTAATAGTAAGTATACCCGAGGGTCCAGTGGGATGGCCATACCTGTTACGCTTCTAATTAATTATCGTGTCCTTTTCCCCAAATCTTGTACTTTGGGACAGAACCACCAGGTTTGCAGATATGTACCTCGATTTCCACAGCTTCTCCAACAGTCAGGAGTGTGGGTCACGGACATAAGGTGGGGTATATGGGGAGTGAGGTGCCGCCTACGGAGAACTTTTAGGTTCCCTTCCTTTACTTTCAGCAGGTGTATTAAGCTACAAACTAAAATACCTCGTGTATCTGCATGTGAAACAGAGATCTTGGTTTCAATAAAGCAGACCGCTGACAAAATTCTGTGACTAACATACCGAACAATTCTTTAGAATTGACATCAAATGTAAGACACACATTAATATTAACATGCCGTTACGTGAGTCAATGTAATTAATGGACAAGGGCACACGGATTTAAATCATAAAGAATTTATTGTGCAATAGAACACACAACGTTTCGGCCTGCTGGCCTTTCTCAAGTGAAGTGGCACGAGAGGGACCAGCAGGCAGAAACATAGTGGGTTCTATGGCAAAATAAATTCTTTATGATTGAAATCCGTGTGCACTTGTCCATTAATTACATTGGATATATTGGATGAAATGTAGGTCTTCCCGGGGACTAAGGAGCACCGGTAAATGTTTCACAAGTTATTGTTATTTTTCTTTGGTGTGCAGCAAACATCCTTACTTTTGCATTACGTGAGTCAAGTCATGTGAATCCTCCTACAAAATATTATGTTGACATAAGTGAGAAAAAAAAAAAATCAGGAGAAAGGCGCCTATTTAATTTGGTAAGAAATTGGGTACCACTTGAATAAATGTTGATGAGTTAAAAGAGTAATTCTATGAACTCCGAAGTGGACTACCGCACCACTATCGGACGATGACTCCCATTGAAATTTGAAATAGGAAATTTGTCAATAACCGGCCCTTCGCAGAATATAGAATTACCCCCTATGTGTTCACTACTCCACTGGTCACCAATATCTTAACCATATTGAATAGGGACCAAAGCACTGTGATATTGTAAGAATTCATGAGCGTAGTGTGAGTTTCAGGACATGCGGCACTTGTTGCACAGACAGAAAAAACAAAACGTGTGCACGAGGCAGGAACTAGGGGAAGACTGTGTTTGGGGAGCAAAAGAACAGAAATGAAGACTGCAACTTCACTGTGGGAATGCATGACAACATGACAGCCAGGACAAATTTATGTTGTTTCAACCACTTTGCCATGATTCTTCATATGTTGCTGCAACTGATTTTCTAAGAAGTTGTCTTGGTCTATGCAGCCCAAGCCACTTTATATTTTATAACAGCCATGGAAGGATCAGGAAACTAAAATCAAATTAATTTGTGCGCTGTGTGCTGATAATACCACTGGGATCTACAGCTGCATTTCTTCTATAATGGGTACATGAACAAAGAATGGGATGGATTAGTGCTTTGACTTTATTTTCTACCCGTGGCTTTTTTACTTACATCTTCAGTAAAAGACTGTACTTCATTATATTTGGCATTACTTGGAGAACTTCGGGGCTGTAACTCTAGCAATCTGCGCTGTAAATATTCATTCACTGGCAGAGGCGTAGAGAGAAATTATTAACTGGACTGCTTAGAGGCATTTGTTCTTCACCGTCAAGAACACATAAATCAGCAATATTCAAATACTTACATTGAACAATGAAAAATAGCCTCTCCTAGCATATATTCATGTTTTACAAAATTGAGAGCTAAGAAGTGAATACTGTATGTTAGTGTTTATTACTTACAGTACCGCATCTTGTTACCAGATGAGCTTCTGCTGAGGTACTAAAAAAATAGATTTTTAGATGTGTGCATGTCATGATATAGATATATAGATATATATATATATAGATATAGATATAGATATATATATATACACTGTACACACACACACATATAGATTTACAGTATATTGTGTGTGTACCGATATAGCCAGATTTACGGTCAACAGAGCCACAGCATAAAAAGCACAACGCTGCGACTGCTTACGGGGAATGAGGGAGGGAAGGGGGTGGGTCCCTGTTCTTCTGTATGGGACCACCACGTTGAGATTATCAGGTGCCGGGGGATCCTGCCCGGCAGTATGAATATTACGTTTGGCTAAATCTGAATGTGTCTATACGAGTAGATCGAGGGGGGCATTCAGGTACTTAACAGTTTCATGGGAGACCAGGACTCTTTCACCAGCTTTATGTTGAATCAAGCAGTAGACAGGACAGACACAGAGATCAAATAAACTGTGTTTATTTTGGCCGCGGCCGACAGACACAGCACAAACTCACCAAACAGAGCTATACTCACTCCACACAGGGAATACAGGGGGAATTCTAGCAGTCCTATGTGCCCGGTGCCACTAACATGGCTTACTGAGTGCAGCTTCCACTCCTGTTGGGGATCGTGAATTCCAGGCAGCGCTGGATTCAAGTCACAGGCAGGCAAGTGTAAATCTCCCGCTTCAGAAAGGCACGCAGCCTCATCTTGTGATTTCTCTGGCACAACCTAGGAGTATACTATTTAGTCCATCTACACGCCAGTCCAGGAATGATCTGTGGAACTGAGATCAACTTCCCCTTTTCTTGATTCCTGTCTCCATAGGAAATCATGGACAAAGGGTGGCGACCAATCACAGAGTTGATGCTATATGGGCCAATCGCAGAGCGACCTACATAGGCCAATCATGGCTGTGGAAAATTCAAACTATAACCACAGAGACCTGAGTCAGTTGTGAAGACGAATGACTCGGTCTTTGCTTTAAAACACATTTTTATGCTTGCAGTTACATTACAGACAGAGAATAAACGTTTACACGTACAATCGCGTAATATATTTGGCCAGATAAGCCACAATATGATGTATATACAGGGCAACCCTGTATATTCATCCAGACGATAGAACAATGGCTGGATTCACCTTTATTATAAGAGCCTCATTTCCAATATCACCATAACCAGCCCTGGTGATTCCTTAAACAGCGGCCCTCCTGCAGCATCACGACATCATGTGATGTTGTGTTGTCATGGCAACACGTCACATGCGACGTCGGGTCGTCATTACAATGCGATGCTGCAGGAGGCACACACACCACACCCCCTGACAATCTGGCCTTGGAATGAGATGCAACTTCGATTGCCCGATAGGACTTTCCGTCCCTGTGATCTACTGTACGTAAATACCAACGTGTGTGTTTGTACCCACTGACCCTATGTTAAACCAGCTTGTTACTTTAGTTGATCTTTTAAATTCATTACCTCTGGTCGGTACACTGTAAACTGTAGTAATTGCAGTTAATCTTATGATGTCATGGATGCCAACAAAATAGAGACAATTTAGACAGTACGATTATTATACGAAATATATTTGTTCATTTTTAAATACTGACCAAAATGTTTTTAACTGCAGTTAGTGCGACAGTGAATGTAATGCTAGAGATTTGGTTTACTGACTAGTATGTACTGTTCTAGTTTGATATTGGCTGATTTACCTGCAGTCTGCTAACAAGTTTATACTATTAGTTCTACTGCGGTGTGCTAAAGCCATGCTGTTATTTTGTGCTACAAGTATCATTTCAAAACCTTCTGTCCTAAAATGTAGCTGACAAAAAGAGAACTCCATTCTAATCAGCATTATGTACAGTATGAGATATATTTTCAAAACAGAGAGAGGCTTTATGTTGAAAAGCCTTTCTCCAGCAAGAAGCACATTTATGGTGCACACCTAGGCTGTTAAAACGTAACATTTATTTATGCTGCGCTGCTGACCTACTTTCCATTTACCAGTGCCAAATGTCATGTAATCATGGTAACCAATTAGACATTACATACCCTTGATAAATAGCCACTTCATCTTACCGGTGGTATGGCAAATTTCTTTGGGAATTAACCCTTGTCAGCCCAACCTCAGCATTTGCCTACAGCAGGATACACCTACCCATCGTCGTGGGATTGTTATACATAAGTATCACATGACAAACATAACCCTGATGGGTATGTGTTCATAGCACAGAGCCTACTATTTGCACCCCCCTACTATACAAAGTTTTTAAAGAATACTATACACACAGTTTATTTTTTGATGACACATTTATTTCGTATGTGTACCATTATTTTCACGTACAGAAAACCCGCACTGCTATTGTTAACCTGTGAGGTGCTGACTGGATGGAGACGTGATAATATCGATTGGAGAAAAAGAACCCAGTCTTGTAGCACTCGTACACAACAATTGTATAGTGATAAATTTAAAATACTTTATTAATAACTCTGAATAAAAAATAGGGTGTTAAAACGTAATTAAATACTGTGTAGAACAGCACGTGACTGTATCCTTTGGTAACCCACCCTGGTATAGGTGGGTAGATATAGTGTGATCCCTGATAGGTACTAGAGATCAAATGCTATAAATTATAGCGACCTAAAATGTAGGAGAGGAGCCAAAGAAAGCCCACCGAAAGGACTGTCTCTATTGGAGTGCGTCTAGGCGTAGATTGCGCTCTAGAGGGATACACTCATGATAATGTGGCATATACTATGCTAGGTAAGACCTATAAGTATCTCCCCCCCCCCCAGATAGAGATTGCTCTGTTTTGTGTACAAATTCACCTTCATAGTATGAGCTACATCTCTATAAGGGATATGTGTTGCCTATTTTCTAAGGTGCAGGCTATTAGGCAAGCAGTGATTACTGTTGCGGGACCCTCCATGTTCCCAGGAGTCTCTGAATCCAATCCAGGAGCTTCTTTCTCCAATCGATATTACCATTATTTTCATCATGGCATAAATAAATGTTAAGTTTTAACCGCCTAGGCGTGCACCATAAATGTGCTTTTCAACATAACGCCTCTCTCTATTTTGAAAATACATTTCAAACCAGCACATAGGTAGCACCCGGTATCTACCTTGATACTTTAGGCAAAATCAGACTCTCATATACTTACTATTTATACATATCAGTGAGCGATATATCCTACATTGGTGTTGCGTTAAGTATGAGATAGCAAGACTTCGAGCTGTCATCTGTTTTTGTGTCTGAGGCAGTGATGAGTGAATGCCAGCATGCCGTATTTACAACCACAGGAGACTTGGCTATAACGAACAATTAAGATGAACCTCAAGCCTCTTTCCCTATAGTATTGGAGGGGCCAAGGGTCTGACTGCTATAGGCTCAATAGGTTTGTAAACAACATTCTGTATGATCACTCATTTGCTTCTGGAAGATTCAAGGTAATGCAAGTCATCCAAATATAATTAGATTCTTTAAACCAGGGAGCGGAGCCATGTCTATTTTTTGATGAAAGAGGAATATAGTGGAATAAATCCAACTACTTGTGTAAAGAAGAAGAACACCTCTCTATGCACTCATATTAACATGAAGTATTCAGCTTTTTCTAATTAGTAAACCCATCTATATTTTCCACCTTCCTAGGTTACATAGTTGCACTCCCTGGTTTGAAGAACTGATGGCATTGCTGTAAATGGTTCATTAGCACAATGGAATAATAATAAATTAACAGATTTAAGTGTGAAATATATCACCTAATAGTTACGTGGACCATACAGAATTATTGATAACTATGAGAGAGAAAAAGAGAGAGAGAGAGACAGATAAGACAGCACAACATACTTAAAATATATATTTAATTAAACAGTTAAGGTACATGGGAACTACCCACATGTCATCATAATGGGTAAAAAAAAGTAAATCAATAATAACAGAAGGGTCCCAGCACACAAAAGAAACAACAATATATCTTTAGAAAAAATATACAACATTTATTCACCAGCTATGGTAGCAAAAAAAGGTCAGGACACAAAAACATCAAAAAACACAAGCAATACAAAAAAGAAACTACACAGGAAACTCCTGAGGACTGAGACAAGGGTCGGCTGAGACCCGAGGCACCAGTCCTCTTACAGGCCTACGGTACCAGGGTTATCTGTGGTATTCCTGTGTAGTTTATTTTTTAAATATAGTTAATATTTATTTTATATATATATATATATATATATATATATATATATATACAGCTGAACCCCGTTATAACGCGGTCCTTGGAGTCCACCCGATACGACCACGTTATAACCGGGATCGCAAATTTTTTAAAAAAGGCCGCCACAATCACAGGTTCCGTGTACGCCGGAGGGGGAGAGCTGGGATAACTCTCCCAGCTCTCCCTGAGCCTGGTGTCGCAGCAGCATTCCCCCTCGCCCCCCCCCCCCCCCACAGCACTTACTCGCATCAGCTGATCTGTGCAGAGAAGCTGTGAGTCTGCAAGGGGGGGTGGGGGGAGGATCTCGTGGGCCAGGTTGTCAGCTGTCTCTGAGTCCCCGGCCAGGAACCAGCTCCCTTCTCTATTCCCCCCCAGCAGAGGTACGGGGAGGGAGGGAGAGATGTGTGTATGTGTGTGTATGTGTGTGGTGATTGGCAGGGGGGATGTAATGAGATGTACTGAGGGGGTGATGGGCAGGCAGGGGGGATGGGATGTGCAGGGGGGTGATGTGATGGGCAGGGGGGGATGGGATAGGATGGGCGGGGGGGATGGGATAAGATGTGCAGGGGGGTGATGTGCAGGCAGGGGGGATGTGATGTGGGAAGCTCATTGAGAGCTAGTTTACAAAGAACCACTATCGCGGGACTGGGATTGGAGAGGGAGGAGACTGCGTACGCGCACACCCGAAGTCTCAGTGTGGAGTGTACCGGTGCGCCTGCATGTGGTTTCGGTGTACCAGATGAGATATCGCAGCAGAGGAGGAGCGGGTGATGTTCTTGAAATTCTATTGAGTTCCTTGCCTATATTCTTTTTAAACATTGTGAGTGGCCGTGATTCATGCACTTTTGCATTTATTAAAATAGTTTGACAATATTATGTTATGGGAGCCGCGCTGTCTTCTTTTTTTGTTATATATATATATATATATATATATATATATATATATATATATATATATATTGTGACATAGTCCAAAGATGTTAGGCAGCTTTCTGCCCCATTTTAGAGCAGAAAGTGCAGGAATAGTTAATGATCCGTTCCACAGCTTCCCATTAACTCAGGCAGCTGGATGGAAAATCCAGACCACAGATTACAATGGCTCTAGTTCTCCCTCACCTGCTCTTCTAATCACATGCACAGGTACTTAGAGCAGAGAGGTTTTGCATTTCACTCTCTCTCCTTAGAGCCTGGAGGCTGGGGGTATCGCTGCTCCCCTGTTTCCAGTATCGGGGTTGACGGCCCCTCCACGTATCACAGTACCAGAGGATTTGCCTGGACCCCACGAACAGATAAGACAAAACAAATGGTTATTGCTGTTGCTAAAAGACTGTGCTGTATCTTGTGACCCTAAATGAGAGAGCATTGTTTTAAGCTGGGGAACCAGTTTAGTTGGCCAGCAGCTGTTAGAGAGACTGATTCTGATGTGTAGTTAGATCCCTGAAAGGGATAGGAGTTTGCTTATATGATTTTGGTTTTATTTCTTAAAATAACAGAGTGGGAAATATTGTAACACTGAAATATGTGAACTGCTGAATGAAAGTATCTGAGTACCTCTAACCTTCACATGTTAAAGCTGCAGTACCTTACTTGGATGAAAATAAAGCAGGCAGAAGCCTGAGTTAAGCAGCATAATACTTTGCATGATCCTGTTTGTTGTATAATTAACCCTAGAAGACTGTGTCGGGAAGAACCCAGACAGACGTCAGCGCTACAAAAGAGGGGCGTTTGTCACAATATATATATATATATATATATATATATATATATATATATATATATATATATATATAAACAAACGAAAGAAGTAGCACCAGTAGGTGTAATGTGAATATGCTAAAAATTAAAGTGAAAAGGAAATGTGATGATGGTGAATGTGTGATAAAAAATGAAAATAGCATTATATATACACACAATCAATAAATATGTGCAATTAGTGACACATAAATGCAATGAATACACAATAATAAACTATTACAATGCTAAATAAAGAGAAATATATATATAAAACCCATCCAGGTGATAAAGTCCAGAAAGGTGTTGAATAGTTGTTTCCCCCCCCCCTTTATATATGTATATATATTGTGTGTTGAGGTATCGCCCGACAAAGCGATCAGTGTATCTCGAAAGCTCGCACAAATTAAAGCATTTTGTTGGCACAGAACGGTATCGATTTGTTTTTGATTTTATATATATATTTATTTTTTTTCTAAAGTAGCACCTCTGGTTCTTTATTTCACATACAAATATAATATCTATTCTTACTTAGCAGAAGGGGTTAAAGGAATTCCCTTCATAGTATCTCAGCTGTCAACTTTCTATGTTCCATCTAATAGTACTCCAGTTTTTTTTTTTTTTTAAAGGAAAGGTATACCGTACACGGATTTACCAAATAAGTAAACATGGGAAGGATGTTGATCCAGGGAGTAATCTGATTGCCAATATTTGTTGTCAGGAAGGAATTTATTTCCCCCCTTATAAGATATCATTAGATGATATTTTACTGAGGTTTTTTGTTTGCCTTCCTCTGGATCAATACATTGTAAGTACCGATATAGGATAAAGTATCTGTCGTCTAAATTGAGCCTAGTTGAACTTGATGGACGCATGTCTTTTTTTCAACCTCATCTACTATGTAACTGTAGCCATGTTTAAAAATGGTATACAGTTCTCTCTCATGCTGGCAGTAAACCTGGTAAGTATACAGGATTGCCAGCATCAATCATGGAGGTTTGCCCTCACACCCTGGTGAGGTGTCATATGTACACCAGGGGAGTGGTAACATACTCTGTGTCCACTGTTAGTGACACGAGAGGTGTGGCTATTCCCTAAGTTATATAAGACACAGCACTGCCCAAAGTTAGTGTGTCTACTAGTTGTTCAAGAGTATGGTTCTATAGTAATCAGTTCAAGGTTAATCAAGGTCTGCAGCAAGCAAGGCTGTCAGATATATTTAATATGATCTGCACTGTGATCAGGGACCTGACACAGGTGGTGCTCTCCATGCGGGGAGAGGTGACCCAACACCATTAGGAGGGAAGACCTTCTAAAGGGATGTGCGGTGCAAGAATGAGCGGCTAAGCTGACCGCTGCGAGGGGCAGTCTGCCTGAACCATGCCAATAAAGATGCCCTTATTCATCAAAACCCTCATGTGTGAGTGTGGAGTTACTCAGCAGAGGAAGGCACCAGGAAGGAGTTCCTCATCAGATCCATCTCCCTGCGGACGCAGAGATCCTGATGAGATGGAGGCGCTGCACTGGATATAGGTAGGACTCACAGCACACTACCTCAGCGCCTGTCTTGCTGATATCCCCATACCAACATCATGCGGGAGACTCAGGAGTCCTGTAGCCAACAGGTGTACCACCAAACACAACCATGTAATGGGGACCGGTTAGACCACAGGGGTCAATCTGAGATTGGGTGGGTCAAGGGGGGTCCAGAAAAACCGTTACATAACTATGTAACTCATTTGCTGCCACAAAGGTTAGCACCTCCCTAGAATTAAAGGGTTTGAAATGGTTAACATATTTTTCTAAACTTAATTTTATGCAGAACGGGTATTGCTGCAACATTGGAAATGCTGCTGCAGTATTTCTTTAACAAATGAAGAAATCAATATGTATTGTGTATTCCAAGGTATTTGCGAATTTGCTGAGTGACCTTATTTTGCAACAGTTTACACACAAAAAGCTATTAAACCTAATTTAAATACAGATGTTCAAAAGCGTAAAGGAGTTATGTAGCTGCATTTGTAAAAGATGAGAGAGGTAACCGGGGAGATGGGCAAACGTGTCTATTTTTGTCTTTTCCCAATTTGCTGGAAAGAGAAGGAGAGGCGAGTGAGCTATTCTAGAAAGTACAGTACTAATTGACTTCGATACCTCCCAAAACAGTCATTTACTGTATACAACATGGAGTGAGAAAAATGAGGACACACTTGAGATCCCTGGGAAATAAGCGAATTTAAATATGAAGATACCAGTAGGTTTATCGCTCTATCTCATCTGTGTCTCTGCTCCTGACTGGATGTCAAAAGCTGCCTAACAGAGCACAATATGCAGCTTTTTCAGCGTTCTAAAACAGTGACGGAACTCCATCTGACCGCAGACCACAGATATATAATAGAGAGTTCTAGAACGAATTGCCGCAGTCAACACTCTGCCGACGGCCTCGCCGTGTAGGTAACCCCTTTACCCCAAAAGCCCCTAAGATTATGTCTTTAAACTAACCCGTTAACCCCTTACCCATAAACTTCAAGTTTAACCCCTAATGTCACCCTAAAAACCTTAATCCCTTACTCTAAGACCCCTCACCATAAAACCCATAATCTGAGCCCTTACCCTAAAATCCCCAACCTCAACTCCTTACATTAACCCCCTAACCTTACCCCTTATCGTAAAAAGCTTAACCCCTTACTTTAAAACCACATTAAGCTAACCCCTTAATAATTTACCTTAGCGGCGATATGCCCTCAGCGGCTGATTGGCTGCAAAGAGATGGCTGGTGGCAAGTTGGCTGACGGCAAGGTGTCCCATTGTTCCGTAATAGAGTCCTATTGTTCTTTACTGATGCATATTCCACAGTCTAAACACTCGAATCCTCCATCTACCTAGCCCTGCCCAATGCTCTCAGCACCTCCTTACTTAATTCTTTTGAACATCACACAGTTCACACCCTCTGTCTTGCAATTAGCTTGAGCTATAATTTGTAAGTGGCTTCACTATAAAGGTGTCAGCTTGTTAGTACAGTATAACCGATAGTAAGAAAGTATATACTGTACCGAACTTTAATATGTTACTCAAGTAAGACAGATGCAGAATGCCAACAAAACAAATGGAGATACAATTGACATTTAATCTGATTTCCCTTCACGTCCATTTCAGAAAAAACCTACTGTCGCTGAGAAAACATATTTTATATAAACCCAGCTGTTTTTTCCATATGTCTTATTCATTTCAGAGATAGGACAAGTTGTAACAGATATAAGGTGATTTAATAGGGCTTGAATGCAAATGTTAAACCCATATGTTTGCTAATGCTCACAAATGTGCATTCATAATGGAAAGACTTAATGGACGGCTTCATAGAATATTCATATTTGAATTCACATAGAAATAAAGGCAATTATAAAATTCTCAACTAACCATCTGTTTGATTTTAAGTCTCTTTATCCCACAAAACAAAACAAAAATTCACATTCAATGTTGAGAGGTCATTTACAGGTTCTAGCTGTGTATTCACTTCATTGGGTTTACCATGCACGGCTTTTTGTAAATGAATCCCAGTATGCAGCACAGCCAATATGCAGGTGATTTACATGTAAAACAACTTTATTCTCGCTTACCGGCGTTAGATACGGATCCAACAGCTTCATCCTTTCCTGAAGCGAGAGGAAAAGTCACTGAATAGAACTGACAAAACAGAGTCCTTAGGCTTCTTATATTCGAAAGGAAAAACTCAACATGAACAGTCTTTAGTAAATGCAGCAGCTTCTGTTCTTGTGGTGTTATGCCGTCCTCCTGGTTAATCAGCATCACAGCTATCTCCCCATAAACAGCCAGGAAGAGGAGATATTGCTGCTGAGTCTTAATAAGGTTCACCTGAGACAATGAATTAAGGTTCTGGTCGATTACTTCCAAGTTTATGGCAGATGCACAGATTTAAATAATTCTTCCCAAACCTTCGGGTTGATTAAAAAAAAATATTCCTTATTAAAAGCATTGGCATCAGCGTAATATAACAAAGTCCGAATGTATATAATAATGTAAAATGCATGTGGGTATAATCCTGTTTGAATGTAATCACATATTGTTAAAAGCCATCATTTCCATAAATCTATTACAAATTTGATAAAAATGGTGTTGCAGATGTTAAGATAACTTGGGGGGCTGCCCGGGACATTCATAGTTATATGATTAAACATAATATTTTAAAATAGGGCTGAGTTGGCCAGACGAGTGTCCTTTGCTTCTTCAGGTGTCACACTGGGAGGAAACATGGCTTGACATAATGTACAGCAGAGGGAGCTGTAGCACCATTCACTCCAATGGCAGTAGCACACTAGAGAAGCTCCATATGGTAAATGAAAGAGATATACTGTAGTTCGGAGTGTGTAATGCTTACATTATCCCATAAGAATCATGTTTTTCCATTTCCATATATTTATCAGAAAACACTTACTGAGCAATTCTAAGGTATCAAAAAAAAGAAATATATACAGACTTTCTTTTTCCAACCCCCAGGAACATATATGTACAGTAGGAACACCTTTACTATTTTGCCATATGTATACTGTATCTAATGAAGACCTCAACCTTCAATGTTGTATTCAGTTTCATGACAGCTGTGTTGCTATTCATGTGCATTAGTTTAATCCCAGTGTAAAATGGCATGTAACATACAGAAGTCTGTTGCTGTTTTTAATGATGTGTATTTTTTTTTTTGATTACGCAATGTCTTGAATCACGAAGAGGGTACAACTTGCATCAATTATATTCTTTAAAAATATATATTTTTCTTATATATTTATTGCTTTTATTAAATAAAATGACTGAAAAATACACTATTTTAGAGAACATCTTATAAGTAGGGCTATGAGCAGAGCTGGAGTATGACTATAAGTTTAAATATGAAGCAGTGTCAGTCATTTATACATCCTTCCTAGACACTCTATACAGTATCTGCTCTCTCTTCTAGTTAGAACTTCCCTTGCAGGTCTGTGCAGGTATTAGAAGGGGATTGAGATCTATTTTAAGACAGGGACACATCCATATTTCCAATTCATTCAAGCGTTGCTCTGTATGACTGAAAGACCACATTCTTGTATTTAGAGACACCGGGTAAAGATTATGTTGGCTATTATGGGCACACTTGGGTAATAAAATTATCCTGAGATTACATTTCAAATCTTTGCATTTGTGTTATTTAAGCATATAGTCTAAAACATTGTGATGTTGAAGACATAATGTGCTATTGTACTTTACATTCCCCTCTTTCTGTGCACAATTTCCCTTTTTATTCTGCCCCACTGAGTGTTATTAGATATGATTTGAAATGATCCCATTATTGCTTTTACAAAACAATGCCTTCACATCTTATGTTCCTAATGCATTTCAAGCCATGTAGAGATGGGTGAATTTTTTGGGCCGATTTAACTCCACATCGGATCAGCCAGTTCCTTTGGTTCATGGATTTCGGTGGATCATACTCAAAAAGGGCGATTCACGTTTTGTGGATTTTTTAAATTAATACACTCCGGATTCCGCAACCCGTGGACGGATTTGTAGAATCAAATCTGTGGATTCAGCAGTCTGTTGGCGGATGATTGCTGTATCCGCGGATTGGATTCTACAAATCCGTCCATAGGTTATATCCAATGGCCAGTTGTGATGAATACACATGGATTTAAATGTACCAAATCCGTTTGCGGATTTTACACCGCGAAACGGACTTCGGGGGGTAAATGCGAGAAAATCCGGGAAACAAATTTGGGCAGATTCGCCCATCTGTATTGCCATGCTAATTTTTTGAGAATTGTGCTATTGCAGTATAGCAGCGCATATTTTGGAATCAGCAAGTTTTATTCAATTTAGAACCAAATAAAAGCATTACTGGATGTATTGTAACTACACTTCCAAGGGATCAATGTACAGTATCATGACAAAAGTGGGGCAATTCTTGGGCAAAAAGAGTGCAGAAGATGCATCAAAGACAATAGTCCTATTGATATTAAGGGGACTTTTTTCTTTGATAAACACCTCTGGAATGTCTTTCCCCTCAATATTGGAGTAGCACCCTCTCTATCCACCTTTAAGACCCATCTTAAAACACACCTCTTTAACAAAGCATATGGTAGCTCCATGGCTGATACTGTACACCTCATAAATCGACCTTGGCCCCTTGCAGACGCACTTACAGTACCAGGACACCCTCCTACTGTCTCTGTATGTTCTTCCAACACACAACTTAGATTGCAAGCTCTTCGGGGCAGGGATTCCTAATGTTACTATTATGTCTCAAGCACTTATTCTCATGATGTGTTATATATATAACTGCTGTAAAGCACTATGTACATAAATGGCACTATATAAAGATATACACACAAGTATGGTGTAGTTATTTTGCCCCAGATTTGCTCCCCTTTGTCCTTGATACATATGCACCCAAGTGTTACAATGACATCTACGTGGCCATGACTGTGGTTGGTAAAACTTAAGTCGGCTGTTCCATAGCCGGTAATTACAAAGTGTCTCTGGATTTACACATGTACAGTACATGCAGGACATCAGTTTCTAATACAAATCCTATTTGTATTATTGTTATCTAATTTAGTTATATTTTATTCATTATTACTACTCTATGTGCTTTTTACCTCCTGGTAATAATCATACCTTTAGTATAATATTGTAGCCACTATTTAAATAAAGAATAGTTGAAATAAAATAGTATGTTTAACTTTTTTTTTTTTTATCTTAGATCCAGTGAAACGTAACATGGGGAAGAAATGGAAAACAAACAGCTTATCTTCAACCAACTGAAGACCAAATTCCAAATAAATAGACTTTTAATTATGATACATTAATTATTACAGTAAAAATTTTCATTTTCCCCTTCAAAACATAAGCACCAGTCTTGATATAACATAAAGTATAAATCATATAGTCAAATATATAGCAAAATACCATGTCCAAACAGTATTTAGCACAGAACATAAAATACGTTTCTTTTTCTTTGTACATACTGATTTTTCCTAAATGGGGGTTGTCATGCTAAATTAGCCTGAATAAACCTTTAAATTACCTATAAATTCCAACTGAGAAATGTGAGCTACTGTAGGATACTGTACATGAATCGTTAAAAAGCTCTAAGGACCAAGAATTGTGGAAATTGTACATACTGACTAGTGCACACTTTCATACATGGTTCTCTGAAAAAAGTAAGGAAAACAAGGTATAATTACAAAACAACCTTCAGATGCGGACAATATTTTTGATACTGTAAAAATCATTAAATGGACCAGATAGCTGGTACTGTACTTCTCGCTCCTTTCAATTACGTCTCGGTTGAGATGAGTGGACAGTGAAGAGGGAGGATGTCCAGTGCAGAGAAAAAGCATAATCTTCGACATCATGTGACTTCTGCAAAGGCAGTGAGGTGGTTCTAAAAAGGCAAAAACAAACAGAGATTATAAGGAAGCACCTGGCTAAAAGCGAGAGCATTTTCAAGGTAGTCACCCATTTGCTCTTCCTTAGATAGGCACCAGCGCTTACTAGAGCATGGAGATGGAACTACAGGAAGTGTGGGGTTGAAGCTGCTGATACCCAATCTGCCCTTGCATGACATTCCATAAGAGACTTCCATGGTAATTGTAAGCCCCAATCAGCAGCCAAAATATATCTGCACCTTCTACAACTGAGAAGGACCAGTTTCAGAATGCAGGAGCTTGGATGCTCATCTCTAAGGTTTCCTTCTTAGAAACAGACTGCATTTATAAGTGGGCAGGTAGAGGGCACTACTGCTTTAAGTTTTAAAGAGCTGCTGACTGAAGTTTAAAAATAGGTCAACATATTAGTGGCGAGTCAAGGACAAGGCAAAGAATCCCTTAACTGACCTACCTACAGTAATTGCATGTATTTCTCTGATCAAGGCTACAAGTGAGATGCACAAACTCCAAATTATTACTTCCTGATCTGATTCTGTAAAACAAAGTAAATCCTGACTATAGGAAAAGTCCTTTATTTAAATACGATTTTTTACATCAATCGTTTCTTTTAAATACTAGATATCGGCATTCTTCTATAAACTGAAATGTTTTACAAATACAGTATAGTTACCTACATAATCAATTAATATTCTAGTTCACACACTCATAATGTGATTTCTTTCTTTAGAAGTGCAATTCGACTCATGATTGACCAGTCTTCTTCTCTTCTGATTGCACCCCTCAAACCCCTTTCAAAATGCTATTGCCAGGCTCATTGGTCTCATGCACTGGTCTTCCACGGCTGCTACCCTTTGCAATTCCTTATGATTCCCATGACACTGCCACTACACACATCTTAGACTTCATCTACTGTTCAAATGAACATCCAACATCTTCCTGATATCACGTCACCTACACTACGTCCTCCACAATAAAAGCCTTCAATGAATGCCCAACGAAAAACACACCATCAAGCAGGCTAATGCAGGGCAGTATAGCTCCAATGCCGCCATCTTTCTACACCTTTCTTACCCCTTCTTTCTGTGAGCTCTTTGGAGCAGGGCCTCTGTTATGGCAGTACATACTATAATATTTTTGTAATATACTGTATTTTTAGCTTTACATCCATTCCACTGTGCTGCAGAATATGTTGATCATCATAATCGTAGGGAAATTCTCTCACCTACTTTTAGAGAACAATTATAGTGGTTATTAAATTGTTTAGCATGGGACTCCAATTATAACCCCAACCATGCTTTTTCCTATACACATCCTCACTTTATTTGAAGCTAGATTATTTGTTCAAAGTGAGGTACACTGTACAAATATATTTTTTGCTAAGCTTTCTGCCACCCGTTTTTCTTATAAAAACATCACTTATTATTATTATTATTACACAACTATATAACATGTGCTGGAATTTTTCTAATACCTATCTCAAACAGATTTCATATATTATTTCAAACATATTACAATATTTAACTATTTTATTTATCTATGATTTACTTGTTAGCTTGCTCAGTCTCAATAACATTGAAATTATGGTGCATCGCTCATGCATTTTTTTAAAGTCCGGGTTATACTGTATAGACCGTATTTTGTGCTTGTTGAAAAACCATGCTCTATCACAGTATTTTACTTGAGCTTGGTTCCCATCAGATCAAGCAAGATAATGTACTCTGCATTAGTTTATTATAATCCGCCTTGCAGTATTGTCTCATTTAATTTACTGTGAATCGTACAGTACTGTAACAGATTCATAAATCACCTTGAAGTTAGGCCACATCATACATTCTGGCCGATTTTGCTTTACAGACTTCTAGTTGCAGAAGCTTAGATAAGAAATGCTGTCCACTTCTATTCTGTGATGCATCTTTTTTATGTTCGTGCTATAGCAATGTGAAAATGTGAATGAAGATGTTTTTAATTCTCTGATTTACATGATAATTAAAAAGCAGATTTTTTGGGATGAAAAGCTAAAGTGCCCGACGGCAAATAAAATTCTGCTTAAACATTAATAGGATTTTCATGTTGCTTTTCTTTTTATGAATTTAATTGGCCCCCACAAGACACAGGCTATGTAATCAAGCAATGAAATCATTTTATGCTCTTATAGAAATGACATTTGAATAGCTGACAGAACATATTAGACTAGTATTTTGTTTTGACCGTTGCAAGTTCATCTGAGTTTATTTAGATGTACAGCGGTTTCCACTGAAAGAGTATATAAAATGACATATGTATTTGTTTTAACCACTGTTTCTTTGTGGTTGACCTCTGCATTTTCTACAAAGCCTGAGAAACCTTCAACAATTCCAAGAAAGCCCCTTAAGCACCAACGATTTAATTCCCTAATGGTATGAACAAAATATTTGTTTCCCATATGAAACATGTTTGTTTCCTATGTATCTAGAAGGGATTTAAATATATACAGCACATGAAACTACCACTGGGAGAGATGTATCAAGTGCATTGCTCAAAAACTCTTGCAAATCTCATCATTTTAACACTATATGACTTTGGGTCAATGTATCAAGGTATATATTGCTTCATTTTTTGCCCAACATTGCTCCACTTGTGCCATTAGCATTTTGTGGAGTGGTTATTGGAGGTGTTACAGTAGGAGTGAGTTTGAGGAATATTACAAGGATGTATCAAAAGTCGTGCCTAAAACTGGTGCAGTTTTCCTCTCTCTTTCCATACAATAAACCTCCCAGGTTTAGGGGCGGTAACCTCTGCGCCAAAGAGATCTATGCGCACCCCGATAATGTGTAATATTACTCACTTGTCTTGTACTCTGCGTATACATCACTTAATCCATGCCATGAATAATAAGCTAAAACTTCACATCAGGGACATAACAACATTTTCTTATTGAGCACCCCTCAATAAATATATAGAAAGGCTACAATTACCAGCTCAAGTAGACAACGTGGTATCCCAAAAAATGGTTCTCTTTGCAGGGTGTCATACTTTTAATGGTACATACTCACTTTTCAATGGGCCAACATAAAAATACCGAGATCTCAAGTGCACAGAAAATATAAAGAAATTATATCATTTTTTGTCCTGGAAAGATGATGCCCACTCTTATCCATGTGGTATACGGTATATTGTTGTTGTTTTTTTGCTGCTGCATTTGTACATTATAGAACAACTCTTGGCAATCATGTTATTTCCAATAGTGTTAGTGTTGCCAGATTGTCCATATTTCATTTTGTTACCACTCTGCAACTTCAGAATTTAAAAGTCCATCGTTGTCTTTCATAAATCAGTTTGATATGCTGTATGATATGTATTGTTTGTAATCCTGTATATTGCACCATTCACAAGCAGAAGTTAGTAACAAGGATACATTCTGCACCTAAAATTGGTCGGTAGGAATATATAAAATAACACACACAAGCATGCCAAGTAAAATTATGGAGAAGAACATAAAAGAAGACATTAGAAGGAAAAGATCTGGCATAAAAGTGCAGTTTTATTAGCTATATTTACTCCATATTAAAGCAGCAGTGCTTAGAAAAAATACTCCCTTGGATTTTAAAATATGTAATTTATTTTCTGTATCCCCTCTGTAATTTGTATTTTTTTCCATCAACGTGATTCTATTGTTATTCCTTCAAATGTCATCCTTAATGTGCTTAGCTCTGACAAGCAGTTACATAGGCGGATTACTTGCTGTGCCTCTATTTATGATGGCACCCCGACCTACAGAAAGTAAAATCTGCAAGGGGACATGAAGACTCTGGGCAAGTAAACAAATACAAAGAACAACAAAGAACTGCAGATGTCGCCAACGCTATTGCGCTCGTTAATGTGTCAATGACACCTGACGGCACGTTATTTTCCGTGCGTCATTTGTTTCAATTATGCTTCGTCAAATCTTGTGTTGAATAGCATGCCAGCTTGGACACAGAGAGCCGCGTTACCAGGTGCAATAGCATTGGTTACATCTGGAAATGTACTAATAGGGAGGAGGGGCTCAGTGAGTAAAGACTGACTGGCACAGAGTTTGAATCAGGGGAACCTGGTTCAATTCCCAGTGTCAGCTCCTTGTGACCTTGGGCAAGTCACTTTATCTCCCTGTGCCTCAGGCACCATAATCATAGATTGTAAGCTCTACGGGGCAGGGACTGTGTCTGTAAGATTCCTATGTGCTGCGTACCGCGCATTATACTGTAATTGTGAAGCGCTTTCTCCCATTGGGAGAAAAGTGCTGTATGAAATAAAGTTATTATTATGAACTTGGTATAAAACAGTTTGAGCAAAGGAAAACATTATTTAGGGGGTGTGCGGGGGGGTGTTATGGGAAATTGTGAAACTCCGATAATGGGTATTGGAGCTCAATGTTGAAACAGCATACTGTAAGCTGTCATTCAAGTCAATGACAGTATACACCGAACAAGTTCTGATATACGTTGTCGAAGCTTTGTGAATTTCCCCTTTAGTGAGCCGTTTCTGTTTAGCCTGCATACAGTACACAAAAGCAGTAGCAAATTACACACAAAGTGGCTTATTCATTATTCTCATGGTTCCAAAATGTTTATTAACCAGCAAAAGACTTAATAAAGAAAAGGCATCCCAGTCCCACTGATGTTTTCCTTGTCCTAAATCATCTGCAGTTTCTTATTTTGCATCTGCTTTACCTCCATTGTATAGCCTTATACTTACAGCCAAGTACGGTCTCTTTGAGATAGGTATACATACTGAGTAGACATCGCTAGTTGTATACTATTGCTATTTAGCCTGTTTAAACAGAAATTGAGCACCATGCACTAATATGATTTAGCATACAGCTGAGCTAATTATAGACAAAGCAAGCAAAGCCTCAATTACTTGGTTTGTTCTTAGTATATATGGATAAAGTGAGCTTTATGAATTGTATTTATTAATATAGAAGAGGGAAATAATCACGCAACAGAGATGGTATCAACTGTAGTGTGTTCCACTGTTATTTTTATTCACAACCTTAGTGTGTAGAGAAGTGAATACATAACATTGTGGGGCATACCTTCCCTCCGCCAGGTGTACAGAAAAGTGACCGCAACGCCTCTGGATATAGTGGAGACTACTCTTTGGTGATTGGTCCTGAACCTGGAAGTGAATTTGCCTAATTAACATAACACTTAACCCTGTGTATAAGGTACATCAATATTACATTATCAATGTTTATAGTTACATTGAATTCACAATATAGAACTAAAAGTGCAAAATAAAATAGATTCTACATGTGCAAGTAGTAATTTTATAAACAGGTCACACAACCCAGTTAGAGAATGACCACATTATAAAAGTAGTTTTGAACCGCTTAGATTGTAAGCTCTGTGAGGCAGAGATTTCCTTTCCTATTGTCTGATCTTGCTGTACTTATTGTACTATAATTCCCTGTACTGTAATCTCTTGTAACATCATCTGAGTACATCATCATCTGAGTACAGCTGTGGGAGCTATATAAATAAAAACATAGATCCATACATCCAACAATAGACAAAAATACTCATTGCTACATCCAATATGACAAAATACATAGTTAAATACTTAAATGTTAGTATTCTCATAAGTAAGGGTCATTTAGTTAAACCCTTTGGCCAAAGCCACATGTAGTGTTGGGACCTGCATAGTGGTCATGCCGTGACGTGGCTGCAGGCTTATAACGCTTTGGCCAAAGGGTTTAACTAAATGACCCTTACTCATGAGAATACTAATATTTAAGTATGTAACTACGTATTTTGTCATATTGGATGTAGCATTGAGTATTTTTGTCTTTTGTTGTATACATTTGGCCATGCTCAGGAGCACTCCTTTTGACAAATTATATATATATATATATATATATATATATATATATATATATATATATATATATATATATATATATATGTATATATATATATATATATATATATATATATATATATATATATATATATATATATATATATAATGTGGTGGCTGCTGGGGTTACAGCTTGCAGGGATTGTTTGTTCATACATGCATACATCACCAGAATTACAATACCTGTATTGTTATTTGCAACATCTAAATACACCTTCTGCTTCTTAGAGATGTGATACTATTATTAGCAGGCATACATATTTTCTATAGTAAACATTAATTCATCATACAGTATATAAGTACCAGAGGAAGAGAAATAATTAATTAAGATAAAAAAAAAAAAATCTATATTCCACTTCCTCATTTAAACCTTTTGGAAACAGTCCCTAATGTTTCAGTCCAGAAAACCTAGTTTGAATAATAAATCACAATAGTTCAGTTTCCTGCCCTTAAAGGAATATTAACTTGTTCTCAAATCTGCCGATTCATTTGTAACACGTTACGTTTGTGCAAATAAAAATGTTTTCTTACTGGTGTTTCTCTGTTCTGGGGATTACTGGGATCATAGTTACCAATACTCGACTTGTGCTCAACCAGGCTCTGTTTTATTGGCTGTTGCAGGGTACATGCAACCACACACGCGTGTTCTCTTGATAAGGCTTCTTTATTGAGCCTTAAAAACGTACAGCACACAAAATAGCTTCTCTTCAGCATACAAAATAAAATAGCTTCTCTTCAGCATAGAAAACAAGGCAGCTTCTTTTCAGCATGCAGGACACAGACAGTTGATCACACATGTACTTTGAAAAACAGACCTTTAGCAGTAATCTCTTCAGTATTTCAGTCCTGTCTCCTGACCAGCTAGTTGCATGTGTGTACAGCCTGGGGGTTTTAAAACACCTTGATTATGCAGCTGGGGTCAGACTAATTAAGCAGCCCTTCTCAACTGAAACTTAACCTCGTCACTGCTGCACTGCAAGCCTAAACATAGGTTTGCCAGGTATATGGCTGGTGACGTTCATTCCCCCTGTCACATTGGTCTTGACATCTGTCCACATTGTGTATTCAAGGCCACATGGACATAAGAGCAGGAAAAACAAAAACAACCAATAGTAGGTGAATACCCCTTAAAAATAACTTGATAAAGCTCTACTCCCAACACTTGCAGCATGAAGTTTATTTGTGGAACAGCAGAGAATACAACGTTTCTGATCCTTGTGCCAGGGGTTGTAATAATGACCCTTTTCCTGACACAATTGGATAGGCTGGAGGTTTTCTGGGATCCTTAACTTCACTCATTATGGTCCCTTTCAAAATTGAGATTTCAATAAAAAAGATCAATCTCTTTTTTATGGAGCTAAAATCGGATCATAATCCAGTGTATTGTCTTAGAAAAGTGACTTTGGTCTTTTTTAATATAAGACTTTTTATCCATTATTACAATCGCTACGCCTTTGTTGGCTTTCTTTATAACCACATTGTTTTCTCTTTTAAATTGTTGCAAGGCATTCTATTCATGTCTAGATATATTAAACCTCATCAGCTGCTTCACATCACATTTGCATGGGTAACTAATCATTGGTCCATGCAAACATTCAACAAAATGTTAACAAAACTAGTTTACTTGTCACACCGCACTATGGTACATTTCTATGCCCCAATTGTGGCGCCTGTAACAATATCATTAAAGCAAATACAATAACTCAACCATCAAAATGGACCAATATACCCTGCAAACGTTTCTGTACAGTGACAGTAAATGTGTTATCTACCTGCTTAAATGTATGTGTGGCCTACAAGATTTGAGACAGAGGTCAAGACCATAAAGCAGAGACATGTTGAGTACTAGTAATTATGATCCCAGTAATCCCCAAAACAGAGAGACACCAGTAGGAAAACATTTGTATTTGTACAAACAATAACATGTGTCAAATAAAATGACAGAATTTAAAACAAGTTAATATTTCTTTAAGGAGAAGAAACAAAACTTATGTACTTCTCAAAAGAGAGGTTTGGGGGATTGGAACATTAGAGACTGTTTCCTAAAGGTTGAGCAAGGAATTGGAATATGTTTTTTATATGAATTAATAATTTCTTTTCCTCTAGATACAGTATATGATAAACTAACATCTACTATGAAAATCCTGTATCCCTGCAGTAATAATATTATCCCATCTCTAAGAAGCTGAGATTGTATTGAGATGTTTCAAGTAACACTATTGTAATTCTTTGTAACTTGGTCATTGGAACTGGGTTTGTGTGACCTGTTTTAATCATTTTTGATATATTATTTGCAGGTGTAGTATCTATTTTTGTTTTGTATTGCACCTTTAGTTCTATAATGGGATTTCAATGTAACTAGATACATTGATGATGTAATGTGGATGTAGCTTATACGCAATATGCAATATATATTTAAATTAGGTGAATTCACTTATGGGTTCAGGACCCGTCACCAAAGTGATACATTGTGTATATACTCCTCGGCACATTAAGGTTGTGAATAAAAATCACAGCGGAACACGCTACATTTGGCACCGTCTCTGTCGTATGGCTATTTCCCTCTTCCATGCCTGTGAATGATAGCGGCTGAATGGGACATTGCCTGAATATACCTAAACCAGAGGCATACAACTGGTGTCTCCTGTCCCTCTAGATGATCATAAAATGGGTGTGCTGGGGCTCTCCGCTTTCTGGTGCATTGGATTTATTGCCATACCAAAATATATACCAAAAATCTCAACTGAGCATACACATGTAACAGACGTTATTGTGCACACCAGCTGGTGCCGTAACGTGGCTAATGTCATTAGAATGGTGTCTGCTCCCGCTGGCGCAATGTGTGGGTCCCACAGCAACTCGCCAGCTAAAGCAATAACGTCTGTATCATCAGCCATGCTACCCAAATGGCCCAGTCTTAATGGTGTGGCTATGGAGTGCAGACAGAATGCTACATTGACATGTTAATCATGTGTTTGCAAATGTAATTTTAACATTGTGAATTGGGTATAAGTGCATACAGTTATTAGTCCTAATATTCATCCTTAAAAAAGATTTGTGTCTTTTAGTGAATCCTACCCAGGCATTAGCTGGGTTATCACTGCAATATTACCAGGCACATTCTTATCAAACCTTAGGGGTGCTCAACACCAGTCCTCAAGCCTCCCACAACAGGTCAGGTTTTCAGAAGACTGAGACTCCGATTGAGTCACCTGTACTGAAGCAGGGACTGATTGTGGTACCTGTGCTCAAGCAGGGATATCTGGAAAACCCGACCTGTTGGGGGGCTTAAGGACTGTAGTTCAGCCCCCCTGGTGTAGAGTGTTGTTTTTGCGCTCCTTTGCCCGCACTGCTGCTTTAAGCATTACTTTGCTGTAAATGAATGGAAAAAAAGAGCATGCGTCTTAACTTCATTACACCCAGAGGTTCAGACCATGCATTATTCAGATCAACACGGCCCCCTTTGTTAGTAAAGTAGTTAATATTTATCTCTACATCTTTAAAGCCACTCCAAAAATATCTGTGCTGTCGGACCTTGAGTGCAGGTAAGTGAATTATTAAAGACACAATGAGCCCTGAGATTGCCTGTCTTGTAAAAAAAATGCTTCTTTTTTTTGTGGGCATATAAATCTGCAGGTCATCAAGATGCTAATCTTTGAATGTATTCCCTAATCTATTATTTGTTTCATGTGTAAAAATGAGTATGCAGCAGAAAAACACCCTGTGATATATGCCAGGAAGTGCTAATCCCTCAGTATATAGCACATCGCTATTTAAAGGGTGTATAAAATATGTTGATCTGTAGTGGATCACCTTAAAATGCATCAAGGGAACAGCATGCTAGTTAATAAACAAAACACGGTGGAATTCATTAAAATATTGATCTGCTGGGCAGCTCTGGGCTGCAAATCTGTCTGGTAATGCACTGCAGCTGCACATTTACAATCAAGAGGTATTTAGCACTGTAGTGCGATTTTTAACTCCTTTGTTCAAGCAGCCACTGCCTATAATCCTAATCCATCACACTTCTCCTGCAGAAGAGGTTTTTTAAACCGCCAAATCCTCAACATTTGCAAATGTTATACGGTGGGAGCAAAGAAACATGCAAGATGCTTGACATTTCTTGCCGACTTTGCCAACCCCTCTCACTAATGGCATTACTGTAACCTCAACTTTTACTGAACCATTCCAAATTCTAGCCAAATAACCAAAAGGCTGTGTGATTAATGCATCGTTTAGACCAGTGGTTTCTAACCACTTTTTTGGTTAAAGAACCCCTACAGTATGTGAAATTCAGAAGAACCCCAACCCTCTCTAACAGCGTGTCTGACATCAGATGCATTGTAAATTATTTTGTATTTAGTACAATTTTAAAATTAACTGACAATTACAGGGAAACCTTTAAGAATGCCAGAGGAACCTAGGGGTTGGTTTTAGGAACCCTGGTTTTAAACTCCGGTTTAGACGTTGCTCATCTCTCTAGCGAAGAGGTTAACAGTGGGTGGATTTCCTCAATTTTCCCAAATGATCAATTTAAAGAAACAGAACAGCGTGGTGACTGGTACATTGTTGTGTTGTTGTAAGAGCCATTGATGCTGCATCTCATTGTGTGAGATAGCAAATGTCATTGTATTTTAGGGATTCCCAACTCCAGTCTTTGAGACCCCCCCCCCCCCCCAAGAGGTCAGGTTTTGAGGATATTCCAGCTTCAGCACAGGTGGCTCAATAAATCCCTGCTTCAGCACAGGTGGCTCAATCAGAGGCTCAGTCAAAGACTGAGCCTCTGATTGAGCCACTTGTGCTGAAGCTGGGATATCCTGAAAACCTTACCTATTGGGGGGTCTTGAGGATGGGAGTTGAGAACCCCTGTTGTATTGTATTGTACAAATGCTGACTGAAGCTCCTGCACAGAAGGTCCACACAGCTACCCATCTTTGCCCAAACACCACACATCAACACACAGGTGCGCTCTCGCGCACATACGTTTATTGCCTTGTTTTGTGCGGGTGTTCAAAACAATTCAGTCCAGATATACAAGTGAGGAGCCGTCCAATCCGATCCTTAAAGGAGTTTGGTCTTCCAGTATCTTCATCAGAGCTTTCACTATTAGGATTATGCTTGGCCTACGGCACACAAATAAATTACTTTCTACACATCACATACCATACAGATGTGTAAATGGGCATCGTTCAATTTTTTTAATGAATTTCATGTGCTTGCAAAATTGTCAAGAAAGTTCATTGTGATCAAATCCATTTCCCCCCAAAAGATTTTCCACTTTTTGCCAGAATTTTATGAAAATGGCTGTATACTGTATTAAGGGTTATGAGACCTGCATATTTATTTTTAATACATACAGGACACCTACAAGCTCATATTGAACCCCCAAAATAACCACAACATATATATAAGCGTATAAGTGTCACAGAGGAGTGCTACTGAGCATGGCAATATATATATTTAAAACCAGAGACAGAACATGAAACACAGACAGAGCTCAGTGCTACATCCAATGAAACTTATACACGGTACAGTGCCTAAATATAAATATATAGATATATTTGGAATAAAATGGTCTTTTAGTTTAACTCTTTGGCCAAAGTGTTGTAAGCCCTTGGGCCCCTACATGGCAGACCACATCTCAAGGGTACCCAACACTAATATAAATTCTTAATAACCTGTGCATTACCAGGAAGAATGATTTATAATAAATCTGTCAAAATTAGTTGCATAGTTCTAAGTCTGATTGAAGCTCTTATTAACCTGTACATTACCAGGAAAAGCACTCTGTATTAGATTTGTCACAATCAAACTGCAAGCAAGCAAGTTCCCCTGAGAGTGGGAGATGCAATGGAGTGAGCTTTTAACCATTTGAAAGTGGGAGGGGGTGAGCTTCAAACGAGGGAGATGGGGCCACCCTCCAATCAGCCAAGATCAGCTGAACAAAGATTGTAAAACATACAGGACTGAAGTCACATCTATTCACCAATCAGTGCTATGCATGGTATATATAAGGATCCAATAGGATCGCACCTTCCTAGCAGCCCATGATTCTTGACAAAGCTTAACAAGCGTTAGACCGACAATAGGGGTCTATTCAGAAGCAGCGATCCGCTACCACTGGCATAGTTCCAGTTTTTTATTTAGAGAGCACTTAAGGACAAACTAGGGGCTCAACACTGAGATTATAAGGGTATAGGATATAGACTATACCATCAGAGAGCTATATATAGGACTGCATTACTATCTCACAATTACAGTCCAAAGCTGGTTTCCCTTATTCTGCTCCCTTTTTATTCATCGCATAGCACTATTTATTTTAAATATTTTTTGAATAAAGATTATTTTAATATTCACACTAACCACTTATGATACTTGAGTGCTTATTTAAACTGAGTTCTTTTTTCTCTTTGGTATATTGATTGCACATTTCTCAGTACAGCACCGTATCTACATCACTATCTACCCACTATACAGCTGAGCAGGGGTTCACATTATTTTTCCTTCCCCTTCCCCTTTTACCCGCGGTATATGTAGCTTTAATACTTAACTGTAAAATAGATTATTTTTTTTACGTTGTCTGTGCATCTTTCAGCTATTTTTCATTCATAAGCCTTAAAAAAAAAGAAAATAATGGTTGACTTAAAATGACAACCAGGGATTGGAAAAAAAAAAAAAAAAAAACGGGTCTAGATTTACATTTTGTAGCCAATTCATATCTTGTATGTATTAATATGTTCAAAATGTGGAGAGCCAGAGAGAAGGGTATGGAGATGAGGACACTGGCTGGTTAGATAGTTTGTAGATAAGGAAGTAAACGGCACTCCCACGGTCTTTGTGAAATATAAAACGTGCTGTTTATTGAAAGAGAATCGACATTTCGGTCTTAAACCTTTCTTGAGAAATGTTCAATTTAAGACTGAAACGTTGATCCTCTTCTAAATCAACAACACATGGTATGTTTTACAATAGACCACTGGAGTGCCGTCTACTTCTTAATCTACAGTGATATTCGTCTACATTTTTGGGGAAACGAGCACCCGTAGCAGTATCCAGGATCTGAGTTGTGAGTGCCCCTTTTTTCTTCAGCTACTTTATATACTGGGTAGATAGTTTGGCCATAGAAGCTGGTTCTCTGAATCTTTTAATCCGGTGGGTTCTCCTCCCGTCCTCGAGACCCCCCCCCCAACGGGTCAGGTTTTCAGGATGAAGGCTGAGCGATTGAAGACTGAGCCACCTGTGCTGAAGCAGGGATATCCTGAAAACTTGAATGTTGGGGAATCTTCAGGACCGGAGTTGAAAACCCCTGTTTTAACCCATTGTGAGCAGGAGACAATTGTATTCGTGCTCTGAGGTTGCCATGGAGAAATAGGACGTTTGGCACGGCAACTACTTTTGAAAGGCTCTATGAATGCAAATAGTACACTGCCGACACGCTTTATTGCGCATCGGCCAGATCCGCAAGCCGGGAGATTTCCCGGCTTGCTAGTGGCCGCCCCTCGGCGTGCCACGCATCATAGACGCGCGGTCACGCGTCTTCGGGAGCCTGCGCCCCCTGCCCTGGTGTCCCGCGATGTGGGGGACGGCGGCAGGGGGTTCCGGGGGGACCCGGCGGACCCGGCAGCGGTAGGGAGAGCGCCCCGATCGGAGGGCGCTCTTCCGCTGCTTCGGCGCGCGCCCGTCACCCTCGGGCGCGCGCCAGGCTACTGCTGCGGCCAAGAACGGGCAAATGCTCGAATAAACTTGGCCGCAGCAGTAGTTGTAAAGTGAATAAACACAGTGGATTCACTTTTTCTCATGGCAAGGGCTTTTAATTTTGTTACCGTATCAAGTATGTGATTAGGTACCTGATTATAATTCAAGTGGGAATACACTCAAATGTTCTCCTGCCTTTATGGCAAGGGATAAGTGAAAGAACAAAATGAGGATTGTACAAAATGCCGAAATGAATATATACTGTACGCCTTGGGAGTTTTATTTTGGACTCATTAACCTATACATACATACTGTAATATTGATTAAAAGGGGTGATGTCAGTGCCATTGAAGCAGATTAAACTGTTTCAAATGTTCCATTAGTCACATTGTCTGTGACTCAATATTACATTATAAGCTGTTCTGGGCAGGGACATACTGTGCCTGTCAAATTCTATTACCCTATATCAGGAGTGACCAACTCCAGTCCTCAAGGGCCCCAACAGGTCAGGTTGTAAGGATATCCCTGCATCAGCGCAGGTGATTCAATCAGTGGCTCAGTTAATGATTGAGGTAGCTGTGCTGAAGCAGGGATATACTTAAAACCTGACCTGTTGGTGGCTCGAGAGTACAGGAGTTGGCCACACCTACCATATATCACCAGTATAACATAGGGATTATGACTGGTGGACTTAAACATAGCTCTCCTTCAGAAGAATAATTTCTAATTGAATCCTCCTAGTCACTCATTCTCTGTGCTTAAGTTAGTCCACCATTCCTGGGCCGAACGCCATTCATCAGGAAGCACCTGCCTCTGGTAAGTTATATAAAGCGTTATTTGTGAAATGATGTAATATTTTAATAAAAGCAATGAAACATTTTTTTAAATTCTTGTTATAACTATTCTAATGATCTTTTAACAGGCCTGTTTATAGCACCTGTTGAGATATTCTTCTGTTCTTTTTTTGTTTTTTGCCGTACCCCTCTAGATAAAGTATACAGAATCTGCTTCTGTATTATTTTGTGGAATTTCTTGAACTGATTGCCATTCCCTCATGTAGGAATTTATGTTTGAGTGTTCTTGTGAGTTAATTAAATGCACGATCTGTGATTTTCAATTACTTTTGTAGCCCTGTGTAATTTTGGGGTTACATGTCTTTCTCCTCCTGTGCAATAATCCCTGTTAAAGGGCAGGTTGCCAGGAGTAATCATGGGGTTTGCCCTCACTTCATATGCTGTGTATTATTTAGTGAAGGAAGTGACATCAGGCTCTGTGTCCACTAACAGTGACACAGGGGTGGTGCCTACTTAAGCTATATAATATGCAGCACTTCCTGAATTTAGTGTGTGTGCCTCACCATCTGAGTGAGGTGAGTCTATCCAGCAACCTGTCAGGGCTCTGGCAGTGTTTGTGGCCCTCCCTCTAGGGAGTGGTGTAGAAGACTATACCTCTTACTTCATTAGGGAGTAAGGGAAGAGCTAGACCTGCTTTCAGTGCCCTTGACTGGGAGTGTATGGTCAGGGACTTCCTTTGGGTTGGCAACCTGAGATGAGTGGCTAGACGACCAGCCACTATGATGGGCGGCTGTCCATGTCTGCTGTTAATAAAGGATGCCAAAGAGAAAGAACGCTTCTGTCCTGTGTGTGGAGTCACTTGGGAAGAAGGTGCACATAGAGGTTCTCTTTCAGAGACTCCTCCCTACTACGCTGGTGGTCTGGAAGAGATGGAGGCGCTGTACCATGAGTGAGTATAACTCTGCATTACCTCATAAGCCAGTCCTGATGCTATTCCCCATAATATCATCAAGCGGGAGACTCAGGAGTCCTGTAAGCCAGCAGGTGCACCACACTATAGCCATGTGTAACCAGAGTAGTATTGGGGGGGGGGGGGGGGCGTTACACTTTACAGAAATAAAAGATGATTATAATATATATATATATATAAAAAACGCTCGATCTCCTGATGAAATCACTTTATGTGAAGAAACGCGTAGAGAAGAGCGTTTTTTAGCTGCTGTCACACTGTGATATATATTTTGACTCTATCCTCACTGCCCACCTCATTACGGACTGCCTTTGGGAGTGCAGAGAGACTTCTCTGATCAGCCCCTGCATCGCGGGGTCACGGACTACAGACCTCATATCCGGATACACTAACATTGTGGAGGACTTCCGGGTCACATTGTGGTGAGCTTTTTCCTGTATCCCCTGCTGGATGTCGGTTCAGCAGAGCTGAGAATACCCAGACAGAGAGAGGGCGCGCCATCCAAGGCACAACGTGGGCGGTTGGCGAATGAGTATACTCATTATATGCATTTATTTATCCTGTGTTTGTGAGTTCGCATTTGTTGGTTTTATTCATATTCATTTTTATTAAATTGTATTTTTTCATGCTGCACTAGGATCGGGCGCTTTCTTTTCTTGTTGTTCACAGATTTCTGGGAGTTCGTTGGTCCTTGATGAGAGCAGCCAGATCCTAGCATGGACCCTTGGTTTGGTTGATATATTTTTACATTTTTCACATTTTTTATTTTTATTTTTATCTTTGACACACTTAGTGTCATTTTTTCTGTATTTTTCCATTCATCATTCATTTAGTATCATTCAGGAGGGATTCATTAGTGCAGTAGTCATAACTACCAACACATGCCATTTTATTATATTTGTATTGTTCACTGGCATATATTTGTGTTTACAGCAGCTTTTTAAACATTGGCACTCAGCATTTTATTATAACATATTGCATGTATTTTTATTAGTGTGAGTCAATCATCCATAATACTGTTGCATTCACTTTTGCCATTCACCTTTGCTATATCCATTTCATACAATCATTTGGTAATTAGTCTGATTTTACACCTGAGGAGCGCAGTCTATTCTTTGTTTGTTATAATATATATATATATATATATATATATATATATATAGTCTGAATAGGCTTTTGAATGAGCTGCCTCTTCAAAGTTTGTGCTATTGAGACTCAGGCTTCCCGCTGCCTGGAACTTCTGGAAGTGTACTTTCTGAGACATACTGTACAATTTACGGTGCATCATGTGAATGTCCTGAGCCTTATGAACTTTGCAGAAAGACATGCTCAAAAGCACCTTCCAACAAGTACTGTGGCATTAAGCTAAAACCTGCTAGCTACATTCTACAATCAAACAGGTAGTCTAATCACAGGTGAACATGCCCAGTATTGCACAGCACTGCAGATTTCACTCTGAATAACATTCATACAAACAATGTTTTCTAAGGTGAATGTTTAGTACATTGGGATACACAAGATGTATACTGTATATTGCTTTACCTTTGGGAAATTAGAGGACTACAATCTCAACACACTAAATCAGACATTTGTAAACTAGAAGTACTATAAATTCTCCAAATACACAAATTGTTATACTGAGAAACATATCTATACTGTATATACTTACATTTTAAGAATTCGCTGCTTGAAGTGGAGCTAATTTGGTGCCTTTCATTAAATAACATATTTCTAATACAAACAAAGTGTGCAGATCCTGCTGTGTGCACCACTGGTTATTTTAATGTAGATTGATTTTAACAATAAATATAGACAACATGGCAAAATGTTGTCTTCTATATTTTCTGAATTTCTTTCATGACAGGCAATTAACCCTAGTGTGTTTCTTTCCTTCTGCATTTACCATGCATGTTGAAATTCTGTTACTGTACCTTACTCCAGGGTCCCCTGAAGAAGTGCGCATGCGCACGAAACGCGTTGGGTATTTTTAGAGATCATTTGAAAGAGAGCACTAAAGGACCAGGTCACAGCACCCAGTCACAGTTCGAGCAAACGGTATAGACGTGCGGTACAGGAGAAAGCGGCGGCGAGTAGCTCCACCTAGCGAGTGACGTCACGGCTGACGAGAAATCTCGCGAGGTTTGGCCTGCAGGGACGCTGAGCCCGAGAGCAACCGGAGGAAGCGCCGGCGGCCATTACAGCAGCACCACGCGCCGAGGACAAGCTGATTAAAGAACTCCACAGTATACACACCGCTTGAACCCTTCTGAATTGCTGTAAGTAGGATTCCAGTTTTACCACACTGGATCCTAGACCTGCTCCAAAGCTTCTCTTGTTTTTAGTATTGTCTAAATAAATCTCTGTTTATTGTCAGCCTTTCTGTTAGTGTTGTTTGTCATGTATGTCCTGTTTGTATGAGTTATATGTTATGTAGATTGCAGTGTCACGCTATGATCTTTCTTTTTATCTCCCTTGCATGATACCACGTGTGCTGTTGCGGAGCTTGCAGTCCCTCTGCCGGATCAGCATTTTTGGACACTGCAGCACATCTTTGGACTCATTTCAGTTTTGGACATTGAGGCGCCGGGCTGTATTGTTATCTCTGTGTTTTTCTAACTGTGTTTGGGTTAGGTTTTCCTGGCAGCCGTCCTATAGATAGAAAATTTTTCACATTGTGTTTGTATTGTGTATATATTCACATATTGTTTAGCGCTATTCACACCACCCTTTTTTCTAGTTACTCCAGGGGTGCGCTTTTCAGGGGGAGGGGGGTGCGGCTGTTAGAGAGGCCCCTCGCATCCCCGAAGGGGAATAAATGTCGGGATCGCGTGAGGCCTCTGTAACTGTACTTACCTGGCCTTCCGACGATGCTTCTCCATGACAACCCGGTATCAAATAACACAGCGGGGTGACGTCACATGACCCCGTGACGTCATTTGATGCTGGAGGCGGGCAGGAGGGGGGGGGGGCAAGAGCCAGAGGAGACAGAGGGATGCATGCAATACATTTTTCACACCCCTGCCTTACTCCCTCCATCAGTCATACTATGGTATGGTATACTTGCTTTGACAGTTCTATTAGGGAATTGAAGAAGGGTCGCAGGCTAAAAGGAGCTGGCAGAAGTCTTGCAGGGTTAAGGACAATCTGTAACTGATTAGCTACATCACAAAATACCAGTCCACAATTAATAGTAAGAAGTCCGAGATTCTGTCACGTGAGAACATGACAGCGGACAATAGACCAGCTCAGCTTTTCCGCACCATGGAGAGGCTGTGCAAACCTGCATGTCTGCAGTCTGTTGAAGCCTTTTCACAGGCCTGTTGGGATGATTTTTTTTCTCTCCTTCTGTGATAAAGTAACCTGTCTGGGCTGGGGTCCTGACTGTGCTATCTAACAAGTGTCAGGGTTCCAGGCATGAAAATGCAGATTCTCTAGCTTTATGCACCAGTTTTGACCATCTGGATGTAGAAGACCTGGTGCAAACAATCCAGGTGTTGTTTCCCACTACCTGTGATTTGGACCCAGTCCCAGCATGCCTTCTCTTAGGCTGTGTTGATGGAATCAATGCAGTGTTTGCCAAAATAGTCCTGTGCTCTTTGCATACGGAGATCTTGCCTGAACCGCTAAAGGAAGCAGTCATCAAACCTCTTCTAAAAAAGCCATTAGACCCAGATTGCATGGCTAATTACAGACCTGTATCAAACCTTCCTATCCTAGAGAAGGTTATTGAGTGGTGGCTACCAAATTGGAAAGCCGTCTATAAAGTCATGAAATGTATGACCCATTCCAGTCAGGATTCAGAAGACGGCATAGTACTGAAACAGCTCTGGTTTGTGTGCTAAATGATCTCCTTATGGTGAGAGACCGAGGTGACTGTTCGATCTTAGTACTCATTAACCCCTCTATAGCATTTGATACCGTGGACCATGGGATCTTAATAGAGTGCCTGAAGGATTTCTGTGGACTGGGTGGCACAGTTCTCAACTGATTCAGATCCTCTCTCACTAGCAGGTCACAGACAGTATATTCAGGAGTGTACTCCTCTGCACCAATGCCACTGTCATGTGGAGTGCCACAGGGTTCTATCCCATCTCCTACTGTATGTTGTGCGCAGTGTACATGCTGCTACTAGGTGACATAATCAGCCGGCATGGCCTGTTTTATCATTGCTATGCAGATGACACTCATCTCTACTTATTCTTTTTCACCAAGCACCAAGGACCCATTAACAGTCTTCAATAGATGTTTATCTGAGCTCCTAGAGTGGACGATTGTCAGTTGGTTGAGATTGAATCCTGATAAAACAGAAGTGTTTGTGGTGGATGCTCACCATTGGAAGACAAGACTGCAGCTAGGTCACCACACTGGCCTTAAGCTTGGGGGCTCCCAGCTGCTAAACTCTGTGTGTAGAATCTTGGTGTTGTTCTTGACTGTGACTTGACCCTTATAGATCAAGTGGCAGTCGTGATTAAATCTTCATTCTTCCACCTAAATAACATAGCCAATATTAAGCACTTGATCCCCCCAGAGGATCTTACTACGCTTGTCCATGCCTTTGTGTTCTTACACCTTGACTAGGGCAATGCACTCTACCAGGGTTTTCCGGAAAGAGAGCTGCAGCTGGTGCAGAATGCTGCAGTCAGGTTGTTAACTAACCAGACCCGTTCTTGCCACATGACACCTGTTCTTCATTATCTGCACTGGCTGCCTGTAAATGGTGATTTTATTTCAAGATTGGCCCAACATGACCAGGATCCCAACTATCTGAAAGAGCTTCTAGTTCCCTACACTCCCATTAGATCACTTCAATCTGCAGATGAAGGACTCCTAACAGTTCCCATAATCTCCTTGACTTCCTTTGGGTCCAAACTTTTAGCCACGCTGCTCCCACTCTTTGGAACAGTCTGCCTCGGACAGTTTGAGAGGCCCCCTCTCTGGAAATCTATTAAAAAATAGACTCAAGACCTACAGTACCAGTTTACCAAGGCATTTCATTAATGAACCACAACCTGACCGCCATTTAATAGCTACAGTACTGTCCCATCCTGTATTGTACCTTTCCTTGTGTTTGGTCTCGTTTATAACCTTAAATGTTTTCTTCATTTTCCCTTTTTAGAACTGTGAAGTGCTTGGAGTCCCATTGGCAGAAATGTTATATATAAATATATATATATATATATATATATATATATACAGTGGTCGACAAATCACCAAAAAATCTACTCGCCACACAACAAAATCTACTCGCCACCTAGTACCAAACGTGTGCTGCTTGGGCCAATAGGAGCTCGCCACGATGTTAAATCCACTCGCCCGGGGCGAGCAAATGTATAGGTTTGTCGAACACTATATATATATATATACACAGTATCATTGAGATATTTGAAAGTGACAAGAACGTCCGTATTCCTTCTACTTTATTAAAGATAGATTATTCTAGACGTAAGGATCAATATCCGTAAGACTTTCTTTATAATAGTTTTTGTGCAGAGCCTACATAATTTAGATCAGGGGTGGGCAACTCCAGTCCTCAAGGGCCACCAACAGGTCAGGTTTTCAGGATATCCTTGCTTCAGCACAAGTGGCTCAGTTAATGACTAAGCCACTGATTGAGCCACCTGTGCTGACGCAGGGATATCCTTAAAACCGGACCTGTTGTTGGCCACCCCTGATTAAGATGGTCTTCTCTGGGCCTTCTACACACTGCTTATGTTTTTCCAGAAATATGGTCACAGAAATAGTAATTTAGACAAAGTCTTACCAACAATTTCTGCATATGTAAAATGTAATATGCACCACGTGGCAGAGTAACATTACTATTAAGGAGTTGCCAAAAAATGTTACTTATTCACTGCTGGATGGACCAGAACAAAAATCCGTCACAGAGCTATAGCTCCTCGTGTACGGGTCTTACCTTTTCTAAGGGGCTCTCTACCCGAGGAATGCTGATCATTGGCAGCTGGGCTAAATTATCAATGGGAGATTTTTCATGTTCCGTCTGCCGTCCCTTAAAGTTGTTTACCACACACACAACCTGAAATATTTAAGCACACAAAACAGAAATAATAAACACCAACTCGGTTTGCACAGGGAGATGGGGAACCGGGCAGTGATAAATTACCTCAGGTTTTCAAAAAAACTGGGAGTTGGTTTATGCTGGTCGGATGGGCCTTAGGTTTTCATGGGTTGCATCCATAGTTATTTATGGTGCTGCTAGATTTGGTATGATAAGTATATAAGCAATTGATGGGCCATGCACTGAAAGTAAAATAGAATGTTACCTTGCAAAGTTACTTTATCTGGTAGTGTGTATTACTGCTAAGACGGCCAAGGAAGGTCTATCAAGATATAGCACTCAATAGAATGCGACATTACACCGAGAAAATATTGTAATAGAATCCTTAGGTCTTCAGTCAAGTGGCTGAAACCAAGATCATGGGGATTTCTCATTTAAAGAAAAGGTGTCAGCTGAAATAACACCAGACTTGAAGCTCAACCTAATCAATGTATCCTATTTTATTATGACCCATTCCAGATTTAATTTTTTTTCAATATCGGTACAGTATCTGTGCTTTTTACCTACCATATTTCTCAGAAGAGTGTTTCCTGCTGCACACCTCAAGCATCTGATGCATTGAAGGATTTGTTATACTCATACAATCATTTTATTTTATTTTTTGGCAACATGATTTTCATCTCCACTGACATGAATGTTTAACTACAACTGACTATATAGACGAATGACTTGCCAATGCTAGATGATAATATGAAAATGACCCCAGTTTATTTTCGTGTCATTTTATAGTTTCTCCTTTATAAATTAATTATCCAGTAAACCAAGAATCTATAAGAGCTGATAACTTTACCTGGGAGGGTCATTTCCCAGAATCCCTGGCTGCAGTGGAGGCACTGTATGCTAAGCGATAGTGGTGAAAAGCAGCATTGCAGACCTGTCTGAGACATGTGAATATGCTCATGAGTCTGGGCCATGGTTGTAAGCCATGATGTGTTTAGTGATAACTAGAGATGCTGTATGCCAATTTGCCATAAATCACTTTGTACAGGACTGGCTGAACATTTTGAAAAACTTAAAAAGTTGCTGAAAAGTTTGTGCGAAAATGTCAAGTTGAAGCGAAATTCAAAATGTCAGAAAATAATCTGCCTTGAAATATGGGTTTTACCATAAGAGGTGAGGGGGAGGGGAGCGTGTCATACCCACTGAAACATATAGCTCTAAAAACACATCTATACAACACATGAAGACACCAGAGATACTGTACCTGGGAAATAGGTTAATTTGAATATGGAAATAGGCTTATTTCCAAGGGATCTCATGTGTGTTCACAGGTATCTCTCCATGTGTTGTATAGGTTTCCTTAGTGGTTTCAGGCTCAAAGGACAGGAAGGGATCTTCCTTCAGTATTATCTTTGGTGTTCAGAAATTGGACAATTGATTCCATTTTGAAAAATACGGAGAGCAGCAAATCCAGAAACTGAAGTGCTCGGAAAGCTTAAAGCAGGTACTGTAGCCCTTCATGTCAGTTTCTGGCAGGTTCCTGGGTCCCCTATTACCTAGAATATAGGTCTCTGGGTGTCTTGATCTCAGCACAGCCTTTGTGCTCAAGACAGTATCTGTGAGCAGGCTTCTCTGCTCTCCTGTGAGCATAGTTGTGTGCTTTGGAGTCCTCTCCTGTGTCTTGCAATGAGTACACAATAATGCTGTATGCTGATTTCTTCAGCCTGGAGACCTTATATTCCAGGACATAGGGGACCCAGGAACCTGCCAGAAAGTGTCATGAAGGCCACCTGCTTTAAGCTTTCCGAGCACTTTAGTTTATGGATTTGCTGCTCTCCGTATTTTTCAAAATGGGATCAATTGTCCAATTTCTGAACACCTAAAATAATACTGAAGGAAGATCCCCAACTGTCCTTTAAGAAGAGCCTGAAACCACTAAGGAAGCCTAAGATCTTATGGTTGCATAGCTTCATTTGTATATATTCACTGGAGATCATTTACATTGCGCTTCCCTATATATTTTTTCACATCACATATTTACTAGAGCAATGAGGTTGTTCTTGATGTTGAGTTAGAGCTGCACTCATTTTTGCTGTCACCTTAATCCCTTTGGTTAACTAGCACTGGGTTATTTTTTCATATATCATGTGTTATATAGATGAGTGTTCTCGGTGGTGTAGAAATCAGTGTACTTTACTACACAGCAAAACCCATATTTTAGGCTGTGGAGTTTTAAATTTTGCACACTTTCCAAATGTATGATTTTTTTTTTTTTAAATGCTAATTTTGTACGGTTCCCAAATTGACAAAGAGTTCACATATCTCTAGTGTTGACTGAAGTTTTATATACCATAGAAATTGATATATTAAAGATGAAAGGGTTGGGCCAGAACTTTTGGTGCTTTCTGTACTGAGCCATAGACTAATTTGGTGTTACTGTAAAGTATATGCAGTATCTCTTTAAAATGCACAGTGAAGTTTCTGGCAATAGTATGTGCCTTTAATATCATGTATTAACTATATATACCAGGGGTGCTCAACTCCAGTCCTCAAGCCCCTCCAACAGGTCAGGTTTTCAGGATATCCCAGCTTCAGCAAAGGTGGCTCAATCAGTGGCTCAGGCAAACACTGAGCCTCTGATTGAGCCACTTAGGCTGAAGCAGGGACTGATAGGCCACCGGTGCTGAAGCAGGAACTTATTCATTAACCTGTGCTGAAGCGGGGATATCCTGAAAACCTGACCTGTTGAGTGGGCTTGAGGACTTAAATTGATCACCCCTGATCAGGGTCCTGAATCCCAAAAGGGTGCAAAGTTTTATCATTCCTTAGCTCCCATTCACATGAACAGGCGTAAAGGCGTGCTAAAGCTTGGCACCCTTTTGTGGTTTTGAGACCAGGCATGCAAACCCCACACTAATATTTTCTGCATTTATATACACTACAATGATAGATTGTTACAGGATAACGTATCACACCTACCAGAAAAACTGCTATTGATATTCCAATGAGAAACCCTGCAAGGACATCTGACCAGTGATTGCGATATTCCGCTACCCTGTTAATTCCAGTAAGAAAAGCCAGACACATTAGGCCTAGACAAAGGACAGGTTTGGCGAGTCGTGTCCCTTTGGCTTTGATGGTGTTGGTAATATACATCTGAAAATAAAAAGCAGAAACATGAAGCATTCTTTTAAAATATTAAAGAATTCGAAATGTTGACAATATTGCTGATTTTTCAGGTTCCTTTAACTGTGCAGAATAGACAAATAATGATCATTTTGAAACCGGACAACAAGATAAACGGAGTAGATCGTTATATAAATGCACATAATGGGTGGTAATAAGATGTATCTAAATTATCTTAATGAAAATGTATGTCTTCAAACCTCATGAAAATGTATGTTTGCCTACTACAGAGTTTTCATACAACAGATACATTAATTAATCAAAATATAAATTGTTCACTATGTACACAATAAATTGCCTGCCAATGTCAAATATAGCTGTAAAGTAATATGCTGTATATTAGAAGACGATATATATCACTGATTCATTTAATGATAACATGTTCTTTTTTCCCCTCACTCATTTCTCTGCTTAGGCCTCTGTACTTCATTAGATGTATAAATACTAGAAGCAAAATTACCAAAGAAGGATTTTTTTGTTATTTGAAGCATGTTCACGATGATGTTAGACAAGGAGGTTGGCCAAAATTTTTCTAAAGGACTATTTAACCAAGAAATCCTTGTAAACATCATATTTCTAGGTTCTAACACACATACTATACGCCCAGTGCTGGGAAGTGTTCGGCTCTATCCAAATGGATAGGACTACAATCTTGTCGCTGCTTATTGAATCCGTACTGCAGATGTCACCGACTGTATGAGCCTGCCAAATGAGACCCTCAGAGAATTTCTAACTGTTGGAAGACACCAGATCCGAACTGCAGGTTCCCACAGCACCAGGAACACTGAGACTGGCTACATCTGTAGGAATTGAATATATCTTGCTGAAGAAGGTTACAGTAATAATAATAATAGCATGTTCTTGTATAGCGCTGTATCCGTGTTTTACCCCACTTCTCACCATATTAAATAAGGGGCCCGTGTCATTCAACATTAAGGATTTTATGGACAAAAAATGAACAGTCATTTCTCTGCTTATCATAGCTTAGAGACAAAGTATATACCTTCTATTATGTGGTGGGATTTTCCATGTCACTGGAGACAATTTGTTAAGGAAACACCAAATTCATGAATTATAACTAATACATTGAGAGAATGGGGAATGGTTTGCCCAGGTCTCTTATTGTCCCAAGATAAATGGAAGAAAGTGAAACTGAGCTATGTCTCGCTACTGTATGTATGTATGTATATATGCATGTATATATAGCGCCATTAATGTACATAGCGCTTCACAGCAGTAATATACGTGTCAATCATATAAATAACAAATAATATAAATAACACATAAAGGGGAGAAGTGCTTCAGACACAAAAGTAACATTTAGGAAAAGGAGTCCCTGCTCCGAAGAGCTTACAATTGGTTGGTAGGAAGAACGTACAGACAGTAGGAGGGTGTTCTGGTACGTGCGTCTGCAAGGGGCTTTATGGTTTAGGTATGAGGTGTTACTTATCAGCCATGGAGCTACTCATATGCTTCCTTAAGCAGTTGTGTTTTGAGGTGGGTCCTAAATGTGGATAGAGAGGGTGCTAGTCGGATATTGAGGGAAAGGGCATTCCAGAGGTGTGGGGCAGTCAGTGAGAAGGGTTTAAGGCGGGAGAGGGCTTTAGATACAAAAGGGGTAGAGAGAAGATATCCTTGAGCAGAACACGAGTCGGGATGGTGCATAGCGAGAAATTAGGGCTGAGAGTTGTAAGGAGGATCAGAAGAGTGTAAAGCTTTAAAAGTGGAGGAGAATTGAGTGTGTGATACGGGATTTGATAGGAAGCCAGGAGAGGGATTTCAGCAGCGGAGACACTGAGACAGGTTTCAGAAATAGTAGAGTGATTCTGGATTTAGGATAGATTGTAGGGGAGACAGGTGAGAGGCAGAAAGGCCAGACAGCAGGAGGTTACAGTAGTCGAGACGGGAGAGAATGAGGGTCTGTGGCAGAGTTCTTGCTGTCGAGCAACAGAGGAAAGGGAATCTTGGCAATGTTGCAGAGGAAAAAATGACAGTTTTTTGCTACCTTTTGAATGTGAGAAAAGAATGTGAGAGAGGAGTCGAGTGTGACCCCTAGGCAGCTGGCGTGGGCTACTGGGTGAATGATACAGTAGTACTTCCAACAGTAATGTGGAAGGCGGTAGTAGGGCCAGGTTTGGGAGGAAATATGAGCTCTGTTTTTGAAAAACAGAGAAAAGAGACTGGGGTCCCAGGACATGAGGAATATAAACCAACAGTGCCACTAGTAGGAAAAGAAAGCTAATTTTAGGTGGAAATATCTATGCCTGGATCATCAATCCAGCCCATGTTAAAGTATCTGAATTCACAAACAGCAGCACAAATTGAAAATGATAAGGTTATTGCTTTGATATCATTACTGTATTCCACTGCATACTTTAGAACGGGGAGTGAAGATGTGAAAGAATACAAATGAAATATTGAGAAAGTAGATGGAGATAAAGGAGTTAGCAGTAAATGAGCACATTGTAATTTCCTCACCCTAGACCTGCGAGTACAACCCCCCAAATATTTATTTCATGTAGTTTCTTGCAATTAATTCTTGCAATAAATCTTTCAGTTCATGGATAGTGTTGGAGAGAAGCCAACACCATTGTGATTGTCACTCAACTAGACCAATTCTTTTGTTGCTTTAAACACCTTGCAACATATTGTTTAATTGCCAGTCCTTTTCTTGAATTTCCTCTGTTATTGTCTCTGGGACTTCAGATTTAAATAAAAACACGTTAACTTCTGTAATTAGAAGCAAGGGGTCAATATCAGGTAATTCCATCAGAACCGTTATGGTGGAAAGTTTTTTAGGCTGATGGCTTTATTGAGTGAGATAATAAGTATGGTGCTATGTAAAATCAATGGGTGATGAGGGATCTGACTTTATGAGCGGTGACTGTGCTAACACTGCTCTTTAGATCTCATCAATATGATATAAAAAGATACAAGTGTTTATTCTGTGGGCCTTTTAATAATCCTTTATGCTTAGTTTGTAGTGCAATCCAGGTGTTAGGAGCACTTTTTTGTTAAGCAATCTCTTGAAGAATCCATAAGGAACATAACCACGTTGTCCCATCATATTAAATGTAAATCACTCCTAAATCTGGGTACGCATTTTCATGACCAGATCACATAATACACAGTACTGAGTGAATAGTAGCCTGCGCGTTTCACCTTGCTACATACACAGCCAAACTTATTGCACTGGTTATTGTGACACAAGCTTCTAAATTGCACAATTTGTGACTTCATTGAATTGCACGACAATACGGTACAATTTGCACCAGCAGAAACAAGTTATCGAGAGATAACGGGTGCAGTAATGTTGGCTACAGCTGTATATCTTTCCTTACATCACTTTTGCAGTTAAACACTACTTAGAAATATATTAAAGATTAAATAAATAAAGATGTTTAGTATTACATCTGAATCTTTCAATGTATTCTTAGGGGCTAAACATGTTTACTTCAATAAATATGTTTCCTAAAAAACCATACAGTTTTCAATGATCCATTGTTTGGCTGTTGTTAGAAGGGGATCATGGGAAAATTGAAATGTCACCTAAAATACCACTGGTCTGAAAGATAAACGATACAGTGGTACAGTAAAGTTATTTGCTGAAAGTAATGGACCTCATTCATTTCTAGGTGGTACCATTGAGCATGCTTAGTAAGGGCACTCACCATGATGTTTATGTAACCGTGTATCACAAAATGCCATTATACTGTTCATACATAGTTTCACCAAGCCAAGGTCCTTATATACAAAGGGCATTTGAGGTCTGTAAACACTAATTACACCTATGAACGAGCCCTCTTGTTAATATACAGAATTAAAAAAGGTATCACAGTCTGCAACTAATCTACATGTCTTTAGGACCACTACAAGTATTACATAGTTACATAGTAGACGAGGTTGAAAAAATGCATGTATCCATTGAGTTCAACCTAAGTTAGATTGAGACGACAGATACTTATCCTATATTTGTATTTACAGTAATTTGTACTTGCACCTTCTGTCATAGTAATTAGATGATATTTATTTGCACTGTACCCCATACGCAGGGCACCCTGTTAGAGTATATATTCTGCCACACTCTTGTGGTTCTTCTGTGTCATGTTGCCCATACAGCGTTCCATGTGACTTACTGATACCTTATCAGCTTCAGCACGTGGTACTGCATTTATTCCGGGAATATATTACATAAAGACAGTTTTTTCAGGAGTGCTTGAGATGGCTTTCGTTTGAGCTTTTGTAATCTGCAAATACAGTATCTATAGCTTTCTCAACAGTGAGATCACAAGTTTCTGGCATTTTCTCCTCTACAATAAATGTGGGTCAGTGACACTAAACACAATTTTGTCTCTTAAGCACTCTGCAAGCTCCTTGAATTCACAAGCAGCGAATTTCTGCATTAGCTCTGTTACAAACGTATGAATGTCTTCTTTCTCATCAAATATATATGTCCAGAAAGGATAACTTTCAAATACTTGATTTCTCCTGGGCTCAAAATAGTTCTTTAAACACTTGCAAAACTTTCTTCACTGTGAGTAGCTGGGCAAAGCTCATAATATTGCATACTCCATTTCAAGGGCCTTGTATGTCATAAGACTGCATGTATTTTAAACCTCAGGCTTTCAGCTGCAGTGAAATACAGAACTACCTGTAGATTTAGGGGCAACCTTCTCCAGTTTTCAGCAAGGTATATGGGCTGTGAGGGTCTACAGTGCTCCATGGTACAAGTATAATAATAAATAATACGTTCTTGTACAGCGCTGCTAGTTTTACATAGTGCTTTATAGAGAGCTAGAGCGCTAGATTTTGCAGACAGTCACTGCCCCATAGAGCTTACAATCTATATTTTTGGTGCCTAGGGTACAAGGAGATAAAGTGACTTGGCCAAGGTCACAAGGAGCCGACACTGGGAATTGAACCAGGTTCCCCTGCTTCAAACTCAGTGTCAGTGCCTTCTAAGTGTATGTGTGTCTAAGTCTCCTAAGAAGTGTATGTGTGTAATGTTTAAGAACTCACAGTTGTCAATCTCCCTGTATACTGTAGGATTCCTGCTTGATCCTCTGTAGCTCAGTCTGCCTGCCCATAGTCCTGGCACAACATGCTTCAGCTGCAATTTTACTTCTGACACCATGCTGTACTCTGAATAATTCTGATCCTGCTGGTTACTTAGACGCAATCAAAGCAGTGATTTTTTTATTTTTACATTTGCTTGAAGCAGGACGTCTCCTGAGCTGAACCCCGTTAATTTCAGCTACGGGGACCCCCGCTTCCAAAGATACTTACCTCCGTAGGGGATGCTGGTAGCCGCTCGGCTATCAGGGATCACCGGTAGCCGCTTGGCTAGCAGGGATCACGTAATTGCTGCTTCTCAAAGCTGAGACTTTCTTAGAACAGTGCAGCAAATTGAAGATGACTACTTTTCAGATCCCAGCTTCCCACTTCTCATACATGGATCTTACAGAATACCATATGTTGTTACAGACTATTAATTAGCTTGAAACTAGAGATGGACAGATTAGTCACAAACATTCAAATTCACAGCGATTATGGCATTTACTCGCAAGTGCGAATATGCAGCAATTGATAAAAAAAAACCATTGGTTTGCCTAATTTCACAAAGCCTTCAAACGTGTGCAAATGTATGTAATCCTGCTTGTGGTCACTATTCGCACAATCGCCATAAACATTCGATTTGCGCAGACCCTGATATATGGGTTTTGCTGGAGAGGAAAGCACTGAGTCCCAAGTGCTATCTATCTCTATCTCTATATCTATCTCTATATCTATATCTACCCCCCAAACACCTTTTAGACATCATGTGGAGAGACACCTGTGTACAACTAATGGGATATGCAAATGACCCCTTAGCAGAAAAGAACAATGGATCCTTATCTGCAGTATGTGAAGAAGATGGCTATTGGCAGATAAAACTTGACAGCGAGTCATCTATCTTTGTACCTGCAATACACCACAGGGCAGGTATCGTTTGGAATAAATTGAAACATTTTGAAAGCTTTGGGGATATTGAAAGTCCTCATACCGTATGATAGCTGATGCCATTATAATTGCAGCCAGCACCAGGAGTGAGTATGATGCTTTACTGCGGCGTGTCCCTTCCTTACCTGTTTACTTCTGATCGCCGCCCTCTAGCTACGAGTCAAGATCCTGTGTCTTTAAGGATTCTGAAGCAAGCAACGCCATCTTGCTTTATGGCAAACCCTGCCCTCTTCCTCCTGACAGGAAGTAAGCCTCTCTTTGACTTTCTCTTTGCATTTAGTCTTTTGCTACCAGCCCTGGTTCCTGCTAATACTCATCGTATACTGTTCCTGTCTGGACCTCCTTGGGACCTTTACTTATCTCCTGTGGATTCCGGAAGACTGGGACAGTCACTCATACTACTGAGGTTAGTTTATCGTCGGGTAGTGTAGGTACCTGCTTAGTAGGGTTCACCTTGACGTGGTAGCAGGCTTATAATTCCTTGGCCAATGGATTAGACTAAGAACCCTTATGTTATGTTTAGTTTCGCTGCACCTTGCTGTTTCTGTCACTATGCCTTTAAGAAGTCTGGACGTTCTCCAAGAAGCAGTCCTTCTCTGGATGTTACCTTGTGCTCTGGACTCCATGTTCCATGTTTCCTGGTTTCCGTTTCCAGACTCCTGTGCTGAAGCATTGGCTTCCCGCAACACCCGCGTTGGTGCCTGAGAGCGCGCGCACTCCCGCTCTGCTGTCAAAGCGTGCGCACGCGTGCAGCTGGATCACTTGTCTCTGAGCAGGCACCGCACCTCCGGACGCGTCGCGCATTCTCATGTGCGCAGTGCGGTCACATGACTGCGTGCGCCGATCCCCAGCTGCACGGCAACTTCCTCCCTTCGTATCCCCTGCGGCCTCCCCACCTCGCTAGCGGGTCCTTACCTTTCTTCCCTGCGCTTGTGAGAGCACAAGCGTGACAGGACAGTGCGGCAAAAGTACATGGGGGCGGAAATTTTTGCCACCCCCAAATTTTGCCACCTTAGGTCTTGGCCTAATGGGAAATCTGACACTGGGCACTCGCCATCATCAGAAGCTCAGCGTGGGCCGTGTCAGTGAGAGAGGCCTGCAGCTGGAGAGAGCCGGAGAGGTCAGCCCCAACTGATTTGTCGGGCCACCGGGCCCACCTCAGCCACCGGGCCCAGGACACTTGTCCTTGCTCCCCCCCCCCCTCCCTGTCAGCGGCCCTGTTCCAGATACAGTATGCCATAGAGGAAATTGGTAGCAGATAGCTTTGATTGGAGACATCATTCCAATATGCTGTACAAAAGTATACAGAGGCACTCCCAATGCCAATATTAGTTCAAGGAAAAAATAGAAATTACCTTGGTGCGAACTAACCCATCAATGTCCCAAATAGAGGCTTATAGTAATGCAATGTATAAAAGAAAATGGAGGCACACAAGTAATTATGCAAAATTGCAAAGATTTACTGCATAGTAGTAGGCAGAGCTAAAGTAAGGTTTCAGGGACACAGCCACTTCCCCAACAAAAGCCACCATTCCTATCTGCTAGTTGTGACTATTTCTCCAAATATCCTGAGATGCTCACATTTTTAGACAAATCTGCCCAATCTGTGATATCAAAATTGAAAGAATTTTCTCCAGGTTTTCCAGAAGAGATGGTATCAGACCATGTACCTTTTACAGTATATCTAGAGAAATTATTTATTTTGCTGACCGATGGGACTTTAAACTGACAGTATTTACTCAAGTCAGGATATCCACAGTCCAATGGATTAGCTAAGAGAACAAGTCAAACAATATACATAGAGAACATTCTTAAGGACTGATCCACACTTAGCTTTACTCTGCATTAGAAATACTCCAGGAACAGGGCTTAAATACAGTCTAGCACAATTCTTAATGAATAGAGTCCTAAGATCAAATTTCCCAGGGTCTACAGCCATACCCAAACCTGATGTACTAAAAAACTGAGGTCATCAACATAAAAGAGGTACTATTACAAAACAGCCAAAGACCGTCATCCATTTTGAAAGGAGAAAAAGAGGAAATTGACAAAGGTTGGCAACCGGCAGTGGTACAGTCAGAGTAGAACAAATATCTTATATGGTAGCAACACGAGATGGTGAGTACTACATATAGAAACAAGAAACTTCTAGCACCAAACGGAATTCCTCTGCAACAAGGAAACCCTTCGCCGTTCTCAGAAGTTACTCAGAATCCTAAACATGCACACGATGATACAGCAGAGTGGCTTGCTTCTGGAGACAGAACCAACATCACAGGAAGATGCCTCAGATCAGCGGTGCGAAAACTGGGGGGCGCGACCCCCAGGGGGGGCGCGATACTGACTGTGGTGGGCCCGGGGCTTCCTAACATAATCTAAAACCAAAACCAATAGGTTTATGGAAAAAACAAAACCACCAGAACTGCTCACTACAGTGAAATATAGGCTCAAGTGAAAGAACACATCAAGATGTTTCATGACATGTGCAATTAATTAGCAGTTGTATCTACCTAAAATAATCCTGTTCACTAAACTCATACATTTCCAGAGCACTGCTATTTCTCAGGACATGTCTGAACAAATTGTCTGTTTGTTCCTGCCTCTTGAACACATCGTGTCAAATGCTAAATACATCAAATTTGAACATGTTCATTGTAAGAATCTGTAACATTTATTATCTTTGAGGTTTTTCTTGCAATGACTTTGGAAAGATACAATTTAAAAAAAAATGGTTTAAAAGGCCTATTTTCAGCAAGTAGTTGCCATAGCAGCCACCCACATCACAAAAACGGCAGAAAGGGAATGTTTGTCAAAAGGGGAAAAAAACAACATTGTTAGCGAATATTAAACTGAACTGAAGCATACAGTATTAGATATGCTAATTATATTTGCATATGAAAAAGCCAGAGGTTAGCACAAATGCTCACACTCCCCCACCCAGACTTCTGTCATCTTTACAGAATACAACAAAAGACACACACAAAAAAGCCCCAAATGCTGCATCCAACATGACAAATTATTAAGTAAAATATTAGCTGTTATTTTTCTCATAATTAAGGGCCATTTGTCAATCCTTTGGCCAAAGCATAATAAGAATTTGATGATGATGAAAAAGATGAAGCAATGTCGTTTACGGAGTATATACCATATACCAAAGCATAATAAGCCTGCAACCACGTCAAGGTGAACCCTTTACTGCAGGTTCCCCGTGCAATAAAAGCTTCACATAACCACTTTCTACCTTCCTACTTCTTACCTAATCTTTAATCCATGAGTGCAGGCTGGAGGATGTTACCACCTGCTCAGATCCAGAAACACTGAAATATTTAATTACCTCCTAGCTCCTTTCCCCCTCGTGCTCCCCGCCCCCTCACATAGCCTTCTCCTTGCCAAACCCCATATTTACCACTTTTTCTACACGTCATCTTAGTAGTTTGTATTAATGCAGTATATGGTCAAAAAAGTTCTAAAACACAAATATCAGGTTTGATCCATCCACAGACACTGGTCTTTTTTCAGGCTACACTAGGGTACAGTATGAGCTATAAATGTGAATGAGACACTTTTGGACCCAACATAGCATACAGCAATAAAGGAGGGTTATTTACATTTCTCCTCTCATCCCAATCAATAGGATATACTGTATTGCAAATGGATTCCCCCATGGGGTTTGAATGATTATATAAAAATAAAAATGACAATAATCCTGGGGTTGACAAGAATTGAGTGGGACCAGCCCACCTCACACTTTCAATTAATTCACTCGACTCGACTATCAGTAATTATCTTATGTATGTGCACATACATTTTTTTTATCTGTAGGCAATACAGTTTCTGTTTGTTATCCATTCATTAATATTTCCTGCAGATCAATACTGGGAGGTTACATGTGGTGCGGTTTCATATTTTGTATATAATATAGATATACATTTTATCATGAATTATTTCAAATGTAGTTTACACTTCTCATAAATGTTTATCTACAAAATAAGATAGCTTTGTGTTCTCTAGTCTAAGCTTATGTTACCATTTTCAGTAGTTAATCCTTCGCATTTGTGAAATTCAGCAAACACATGTAATTAGGTGATTATTGTAAATGTAATCATTTATGTAACAGTATGTTGTGTGTGACAGTTTCTTGTTGTAACTGCTTTATAGAATGCAGTGCAATAAAATCCTTCCTTGGATAAACAATTGAACTGTATCTATAGCTGTATGTCATATACATGCATCATTTTCTTGGCTATTAAAATGACTTTTCATTTGCATTCCAGTACTGTATGAGAAACAGCATTTCACCAGGTTGCAATTATTCAGTGTGGCTAATGTTTGCTACATGTGAAATGTTCCCAAATAAATTCCCTCATGTGCAAGTGTTATTATACTTTAGCAGTGTTTTTCTTTCAGATTTTTGCAATGAGAAACAATTATTTGCCTGTTTTGTACACTTGCAATTTGTGTCTACAGATCCCTACAATAATCTATTTTGCCATCAAAATGTAATATTTTTCCTTAGATAGATTGTGGTTCAGGTGTCTCTGGAACACTCCTCTCTCCATATTCAATATGCTGTGAAGCAGCTTCTCTTTGTCAGGGAAGCCCTAAGCTCCATTCATTAAACAGAGTAACCCAAATGGGGCCTCTCCGTACCAGAATATTTTCCACTATATATTTATTCTCTTTTTATATTACCATTTGAAGTGGTATATTCCCACAGTCACGGCTTAGGATGGTAAAGGAATAGCAGCCGCCTGTGTATATTTCATTATAAAAAACCCATGTTTGAAGAGTTGCATTTACAAAGTGTATTTAAATATGAGATAATGATACTCTTTTTAAACGGTTTGACTTTCAAGTGGGGGGGGGAGAGAGTTCAGGATCATGTCAGTTTTGGAGAACAAAAAAAAAAGAGAGTAGCATTATTTTCATGTCCGCCTTGTTTGCGGCGAAGCTGCAAGGTACTTTGCTGTAATGTTGCCCGATGTACACCTGATTCTGCTTTGAGTGTCAAGGGGAGGAGATAGGGCACAGGAGGAGGAGAAAGTGGCACAAATAGCAGGATTCATGGGGGCGATTGGAAAGGTACTAAAAAAAAGTGGAAATCTACTGTGCTTAGGAGTCCCAGTATTGGCTGCAGTTTTAGCCCCTTTTTTGACATTGATAGCCCTTATAGAAGCCCTTATGGCAATAAAGGGGTTACATTCCTAAATTGTTACTGCAAATGTACCCAATGCTTGCTGTATTGTCTCCACCTTCTTAGCATCCTGTATTTGGCACTGGGCCAACAATCAGTGACAGGCATTTCAATACTATTCTGTGCTCCTTTTGTCTCTTAAGGAAGCAGTCTCACATGGAAGTGAACTAATAGCAGTAGGTCTGGGATGGGTGTCTTCCTCAAGCTCCTACACATTGCCAAGTACTGAGTTTCTTGGTGAGTAGCGTGTTAGAATAAAAAAAAATGATAAACAGTGACAACGCGTTGCATTCAATGTCTGTACTCCCATTTTAATCTCTCCCTACACTGGCCTATTCATCGATGTATTTATTATTTGGATGTATTTATTATTTGGATGTACAGTATTTGTTTTTATATTGAATTCCATCCGGACTGTATTTGTCTCTGCTCGTTGCAGTACTATTGCGGTTTGCTATTTGTGGTGACTTTTTGCCCTTGGGAATGATGCCTTGAAAGCTCTTAAAAGCTCAAATAAACTCTTCCATGTGCTTGGAATCAAAGCTGCTGCTCAATCTGGAAGCCTGTCACTCGGGCCTCGAGGGGAGGACGCCTCTCGCTCCAAGATTATCTGCGGTTTGTAATATAGGAGATTACATTTGGCACAGAGACCTTCATTCTGTGAATCTGCTAATTGGAAGGCGCTGCAGAGAGGGAGCAACGTGTAACTGCCTGGCAGCTTTTACCTGTACTTCGGGAACAAAATCTGACCCCTACCAGGTTAACACCCTAAAGTAACAGCGGTCCCGTCTAAAGCCACAAACAGCTAAAAATGGCATAAATAGCAGGATTCCTGGGAACGGGATCAGCACTTCCAAAGGGAACTAAAGTAAAGACAATCTACTGTACTAATGCGTCCACTATAGGCTGCTGCTTTTTGGCACTGTTGGCCCTTAGAGAAGCCCTTATGGCAATAAAGTGGTTACATTCCTAAGTTGTTACTGCAAATGTACCCAATGCTTGCTCTATTGTCTCCACCTTCTTAGCATCCTGTATTTGGCACTGGGCCAACAATCAGTGACAGAGGCATTTCAATACTATTCTGTGCTCCTTTGTCTCTTAAAGATGCAGTCTCACATGGAAGTGAACTAATGGCCGTGATATGTTTCATGGGTTTATTTCTAGGGGATGTACACAAAAATCATAAAAGTTGTAAAAACCTATGTGCCATATTCACTAAGTAGTTACATAGTTACATAGTAGATGAGGTTGAAAAAAGACATAGGTCCATCAAGTTCAACCTATGCTAAATTTAGACAACAGATACTTTATCCTATATCTATACTTACTTATTGATCCAGAGGAAGGCAAACAAAAAACCCCATTAAGGGGAAAAATTAATTCCTTCCTGACTCCAAGAATTGGCAATCGGATTAATCCCTGGATCAACATCCTTCCCATGTATACTTATTTGGTATATCCCTGTATACCTTTCCCATCTAAAAAGATGTCCAACCTGTTTTTGAATAAATCTATTGTATCTGCCATCACAGTCTCCATGGGTAATGAATTCCACATTTTAACTGCCCTTACTGTAAAGAACCCTTTCCTTTGTTGCTGGTGAAATTTCCTTTCCTCAAACCTTAAGGGATGGCCCAGAGTCCTTTGTACTGCCTGTGGCATGAATAGTTCTTTTGAAAGCTCCTTGTATTGTCCCCGAATATATTTGTATATAGTTATCATATCCCCTCTTAGACGCCTCTTTTCTAACATAAATAAATCTAATTTAGCTAGCCTCTCCTCATAAGTTAGATTGTCCATCCCCTTTATTAATTTGGTGGCTCTTCTCTGCACTCTCTCTAGTTCCATAATGTCTTTTCTTAGGATTGGTGCCCAAAATTGTACTCCATATTCAAGGTGTGGTCTTACTAATGCTTTGTAAAGGGGCATAATTATGTTTACTTCCCTTCCATCCATTGCCTGTTTGATGCAAGATAAGATCTTGTTTGCCTTTGCAGCTACTGGATGACATTGGGCACTATTGCTAAGCCTGCAGTCTACAAGCACTCCTAAATCCTTCTCCATCAAGGATTCCCCCAATATATCTCCATTTAATTTGTAAGTCGCCTTTTTATTCTTGCATCCCAAATGCATAACCTTACATTTATCTGTATTAAACCACATTTGCCATTTACCTGCCCAAATTTCCAGTCTCTCCAAGTCCTTCTGAAGAGAAATTACATCCTGCTCTGATTCTATTCCCTTACACAATTTAGTATCATCAGCAAAGATGGAGACTTTGCTCTCGATCCCAACCTCAAGGTCATTAATAAACAAGTTAAAAAGCAGGAGTCCCAGTACCGATCCTTGAGGTACTCCACTCACAACTTTAGCCCAACCTGAAAAAGTTCCAATTATGACAACCCTCTGTTGTCTGTCCTTTAACCAGTTTTCAATCCAGGTGCATATATTATTACTGAGTCCAATTTTCTTTATTTTGTACACCAACCTCTTGTGCGAAACCGTATCAAAAGCCTTTGCAAAATCTAAGTAGACCACATCAACTGCATTACCCTGGTCTAGATTCCTACTTACCTCCTCAAAGAAACAAATAAGGTTAGTTTGGCAAGATCTATCCTTCATAAATCCATGCTGACTATTACAGTGGCGGCCGCCTTTATTCTCCTGCGGCCACCACCGCAATGTGCGGGCAGACGCGGCTGGTTTCTGACGCGTGCCGCGCGTCACTGTGGCGCCGGTCACACGTGCCAGGGTTCCGCCGGCATCCCCGAAGGTTGAAGGGGTAAGCGGGGTAAGGGGAAGATGTGCGAAGCTGCGCGAAGCAGAGGCGGAGCAGCCAGGGGGTCGCGAGGGGAGGGGAAGATGCGGGGAAGATGCGCGGGAGGGGAGGGGAAGATGCGAAGATGCGGCTGGCGCGCGCCCAAGTACGGCGCCAGCTGAAAAATGCCCCGGAAAATTACGGGCAAATGTTAGAATTAAGCTGGCCGCAGCAGTACTAATAATTTTGTTTTCCATTAGGTATTCCTGAATATTATCCCGTATTAAACCTTCAAGTAGTTTCCCTACTATTGAAGTCAGGCTTACAGGTCTGTAATTTCCCGGTTGTGATCTAGCTCCCTTTTTAAATATAGGCACCACATCTGCTTTACGCCAATCTTGTGGTACTGAGCCTGTGGAAATTGAGTCCTTGAATATTAAATATAATGGTTTTGCTATTACTGAGCTTAACTCCTTGACAACTCTTGGATGTATGCCATCGGGGCCAGGTGCCTTATTTACTTTAATTTTTTCAAGTCGCTTATGAACTTCTTCCTCAGTTAACCAATTGTTCATTAATATGGAGGTTGTGGCTTCCTCCTGCGGCACTACTATTGAACTTGATTCTTCCCTGGTAAACACAGAGGCAAAGAATGTGTTTAATACCTCATCTTTTTTCTTTTCTCCAATAATAATCTGCCTATCCATCTCACACTGAAAGAGTCCTATATGTTCTTTTCTCATTTTTTTGTTATTAAGGTACTTAAAGAACTTTTTAGGGTTGACCTTACTTTCTATTCCAATCCTTTTTTCATTATCCATTTTTGCTAATTTGATTGCCCTTTTGCAATTTTTGTTACATTCCTTATAATTCTGATATGATGTCTCCGTCCCTTCTGACTTAAAGAATCTAAACGCCTCCCTCTTCTTGTCCATTTCCTCCCCTACCTGTTTATTTAGCCACATTGGTTTTGACTTATTTCTTTTATACTTATTACCCAAGGGTATACACTGATAAGTGTGCTTTTCTAACAATGTTTTAAGGACTGCCCGTTTATCTTCTACTTTTTTCCCTGCAAAAACATCATCCCATTGTATTACTACTAGTTTAGACTTCAGTTTATTAAAATCTGCCTTTCTAAAGTTTCTGGTCTTTGTTGAACCCAAGAAATCTATTTTTTGATAATTTATTTCAAATGAGACCATGCTATGATCACTGTTACCCAAATGTTCCAGGACTTGAATATTTGTTATTATTTCTACATTGTTTGATATGACCAAATCCAGTATTGCCCCTCTCCTGGTTGGTTCCTCAATAATTTGGGTCATATAATTGTCTTTAAGCACCCCCAAAAACCTGTTTCCTTTTGTTGTAACGCTAATCTCATTGCCCCAGTCTATGTCTGGATAATTAAAACTGCCCATTATGCAACATGACCCAGTTTTGATGCCTTTTCCATTTGCAAAAATATTTTAGCTTCCTCAATCTCACAGATATTTGGTGGTTTATAGCATATTCCCACAAACATTTTCTTTATACTTTTACCTCCACTGCTAATTTCTATCCACAAAGTCTCTACATTTTCATCATTCCCTTCATAAACATCATCCCTTATAATAGGTTTTAGATCCGGTTTAACATATAAACATACTTCACCTCCCCTTCTATTTGTTCGATCCTTCCAAAAAAGGGAATAACCCTCTAAATTCACTGTCCAGTCATGAGTTTCATCCCACCATGTTTCAGTAGTGCCTATGATATCATACTGCTCCCTTGCAGCTATTAATTCAAGCTCCCCCATTTTATCTGTCAGGCTTCTTGCATTAGCAAGCATGAATTTAATTTTTTATCAGCCTGTACTATTATCTTATATGCTCCTTCCTTTCTGCGCCCACTTGGTTTAGTCTTTAGAAGTTTTCTAGTATTATCTGTATTTACTACGGGTGTCTCACTGCTTGTCAAACTCGCACTTGCCTCATTCTACCTCCATACCTTGTATCCTCCTCTATTCCATTTAGTTCATTATCTGTTTCATTCCCCTCCCCCTAGACACCTAATGTCTTGCTAATCCCCAAGACACCTTACTTCGAACGCGGTTAGAAACCTTGTGGCGAATTCTGTTAAATTGCATTTGTATGTAATCTGTTTTATAATAACAATGCAAAATCTACATTTCCACTGGGATCTGTACTCCCCCTTTCTCCTCCTTCAGAAGTAATCATGATGTAATCTGGAGCCAAACACAGGTGTATTCAATGTGTAACTGACTGCTAAGATATAATACAGTACCGACACGAAAGACACAAACATTCATTTATTCACAGGGCACAAATAAGTGATATTTGTTCTGTTAATGTGATTTGTCAATTGTTTTTCTTTTTCAGCTAAGTGGGACTGCAGATTTAATGTAGACATCCTTAAAATGCGGAATATACATTATTAGCACAATACAGAATGAGAAGATGTACTTACAGCCAGGTACATAGCTGCGTAAACACTGAGAGCTGCCTCTTTGGATGGAAATGTCCTCCTGGCTTTGATGACCAGATCTGGGTTTCCCGTGCAAGCGTAGGAGTCCGTGACGAACTGTGTAAACTGATGACAACCAAGTGCTGTGTAGTTGGGTTTACAAACTGTAAGAAAATGTGGCGCCAAATTCCCTGTCACAACTTGTCCAGCATTTACAAATATATCTGTAGCAAATAGTCCAAAAGTATAAATTCCTGCAGAAAAAGAAACAAAATACATAACGTAAATTGAATTTCCTAGAATTAACCTTTTTGGGTGGGGGATATGCATAAAGAACTACATATCCTACAACTGAATGAATACAGAAGCAATAACTGATAATAGTCCATATTTAATAAGTTTGGAAGATACCTTACAACCACCTCACTTAAATAGGCAATAAGGTGTCTTTATCAAATACAGTAGCACAGCTAAGTAAATGTGCGCCTTTTTGTATGTGTATATGAAGTGTGGTGTCTTACTATAGTAAAGATACTGCATATTCAAATGTCTGTTTTCTTTTTTGCCAGCAGGAGCATTATTCTGCTTGAATGCATCCTAGGTAATTTCGATGAAAACAATCGAAAGGCAAAATCACTGGTGTTGCTGTTTTATTAAAGGAAATTATACTTAAAATCTTTTAGTATACTGGACAGTCCTGAATAACTCCATCCCATTAAAATAACTTGAACTTCCGATCTGTTGATTTTAATGTTCAACTCGTCGAATGCGACAGTTGGTAAAATACGCCAATTAAGGCTCCACTCCTATACACAATATGTCAGTCATTGGGTCAACCAAGATATGGTAATTAGGTAGTAAAACTGGACAAAAATATAAAGCAAGTGTCAGTGTAAGAAATCCAATTTAGCAACAGTGGAGTCTGTAGAATGTTTTTTAAACTAAAAAGGGTGTGTGTGTGTGTGTGTATACAGTATATAAAGCATCATTATAATTCGATAAAATAGTAGCGAAGATAAACTCGCGTCACGTATCTACAGGTTTTTCGGACTTCTTTATGGAACAAAACAAGTTGCTTATAAAGGTACTTGTGCTTGAGACCCTCAATGGATCCTCAACAAATATGATATCAAGGTTTAAGGACAGAAGAAGATATGCCCAGTAGTGGATGTGCCGTGGAAAAAGTAACGATAATGTCAGTGGTTTAATACCAAAGTTTATAACGTATTATTTTCAATTGTAACCATGGATTTGCATGAGGGATACTCTGGTATTCTGTTTTTCTTTTCCTCTCGCTGGCACAAGCGCGATGTTGGGAGCTTTTTGCTCAAATAGGTTGTGTTTGTAACCACGCGAGCTTTTACTGTGGAACAGCCAGTTAACACTATTTATTAGTGAAAACACTTATCCTGGAAAGGTATTTTCGGAACTCATGAAGGAGTTTATCGGCTCTCAGAATATGGATGACTTTCAAGGTCATTAAGGTCTATTAATCAGCACCACAAATTGTCGAAATATCAGTCCGAGCAGAAGTGCACTCAGATGTCCTTTAACAAAAAAACCACTGCTGTAAACTACATGTCATTATTTGTTTTGTGGGTAATCTGACCTGTATGGTCTGCTACAGTATGTGCAGTCACTGTAATATTCAAGCCGTTTGTAAAATATAATGATATATATATATCATTATATTTTACAAACGGCTTGAATATTAAATACAAACGGCTTAAATATTACAGTATTACAGGGACTGCACAGACTGATATATTCCAATCATATAGAGCACTAATAACCCCTTTGCAAACCAATGTGTCACTCGTTGGACTTATCAGGCTTCTTGTGCCTTGCAAGTTGGGGAAAAACTGAAGTCTCCACACGTTCTTGAAGAAGAAGGGCCGTGGAGCTCGAAACATAGTCCCCTTTTATTTTGATTCAGTGTTTTGTTTTTTTTAATAAACACAATCCCAGCAAGCTCAGAACCCCAAAACCCACCACATCATATACTGTATATATAGTTTACAGCCAAATGTATACAACAAAAGACAGAAAAGCCCAATGCTACATCCAATGTGACAAAAATACACAGTGAAATACTTATATATTCTCTTGAATCAAGGCATGACCAGTAAGCAGGTCCTAACACTACCTATGCACATTCTCATTTACCTTTGCTGGAGGGCTTATAACGCTTTGGCCAAAGGGTTTAACTAAGTGACCCGTATTCAAGAGAATATATAGGTATTTCACTGTGTATTTTTGTCACATTGGATGTAGCATTGGGCTTTTTTGAAGTGGTGTTTTTTTTTTTTTACTTCTCGTGTTTTTTTCAAAGATTGAGTGTTTTCTGTTACATATTGGTAGTAGTCTCGTCAATTAGTCTCTGTGTTTAGTTTTTTTCATTAGGTTACAGGTTAGATGCTGAGATTTCTCATGCGGTGTGTTTCTACTTTACTGTAGGTAATTGATGCAGATAGGTATGGGGTACTCAACTCCAGTCCTTCACCCCCCTCCCCTCCCACACCCCAATATAGACAACAGCCCTAACAAAACAAGTCAAGAGAAAGCACAGGGCATTTCAAACATGAACTTTATATGACTAATTGTTGCAAATCGTTGCAGCTTTTATTGTCGGAGGGAGGATGATGAAGTCACTCACATAAATTAAGTTCTTTGTTTCCTATAGACACCACTGTGTGTGTATTACAAAATGTCCTAATATAGTCTTGCTTTTCTGCTTGTCATCAATAATCAACAGGTAATGAGTTTCATTATCATATAATATAAACTCTAGTGACTTTCCACAGAATATAAGGTGACACATTTCCCCTTATTAGCGCTACAATATATTCTTGTCATGTTATTAGGTATTTAGTTATATATTTCTACAAAGACAATAATGCAGCATTCTCATTCAGATATACCTAAAACGCTGTCCTACAGCAGGGGTGTGCAACTCCAGTCCTCAAGCGCCCCCCTCCCCGATCAGGTTTACAGGATATCACAGCTTCAGCACAGGTAGCTCATTCAGAGGCTCTGATTGAGCCACCTGTGCTGAAGCAGAGACTGATTGAGCCACCTGTGCTGAAGCTGAAAACTTGACCTGTTGGGGGGGGGGGGCTTGAGGATTGCAGTTTAGCACCCCTGAGATAAGACTCTTATTTAGTTTATTGCATTTAGATAGGGGTGCTTGTACTTCAGTTTATTTCACTTAGATATGGTCTCATTTTTGGGGTGAGGGTTATGTGATGTCGCATATCACATGTAATACCTCCAATATAGTGCGGGAGAGAACGTGATGTTGTCATAAAATAAATAGCTTATTCTTCAACAATTCTCTCGTTTTTATTCCTGGGAGTGCTGGAGGTTTACGTTATTTTTTAATTGTCCAAATGTTCTTTGCTGCTGTCCATTTATGTAAAGTCCTATATACCATATGAGGTTAGAGGTTTATATATGAAGGAGAGACGTTTGGAAGCTCTATACATAATAATATTTTGTATGAACATGTTAAGCCTGCCTGCCTGCCATGTCAAGGTCACATCATTTTATTATAAACATACAGAACAGGCACATAGCTATACATGCATACATACAATAAACTCATGCAGAATGCAGAAAAGCAATGGCAATGTTGTAAAATAATGCACACTGTGGGATGAATTACTTCACCCCGCCTCGTCACACACACTGACTGATTAAGAAAAGCACTTGGTATAGGCAGGGCCCTGGTCTTTGGCCAGAGGACAGCTTGTGCGCACGGACGCTGACCCTCGGTCAAACAGGAACATTTCTAGGCGGTCGCACTCTGCCGTCAGGGGTTTGCTCTTTTATTTTGTTGTTTGGGCAGTTTGGGGGACGCGCACTCAGCAGTTAGGATGGTTGATTGTGAAAGCGCGGGGCAGGCGGGGGCAGCTGAGAAGCTCGTGGGTGGCAGTCGGAAGCTTGTATAAGGGTTGCAGAGGCAATTGAGGGGTTATTATTGAAGTGAAACCCCTTTAGCGGCACCTACCACATGAGCATAATTCAGGGGCAGTGAATGGAGTTGATGGAGACGGAAGTGATATCACTGCTGGCAGAAGAAGCCGTCCTTGACATTCACTGCCACTGAATTTTGCCAGCTTCCACCAGCAGGAGTCAGGAGGAACACGAATACACACACGCGCACACACACACACACACACACACAGTGAGCCGCCAAACACCCTCTGCCGAGTGAGCCACCAAACAAGCCCTCCCGTCCCCCCGTGAGCTGCCGTGCACCCCCTCCCGCCCCCCCATGAGCTGCCGAGCACACACACACACACACACACACAAGGAATTCAGTTACTATAAATATAGAAGTGCAAATAGCTAAAACACGTGTTCTAAGTCAAACATCTTTGAGTTTTGGCACTGAAATTGTGTTTTGATTATTAATTAAAAACATCACCATTACAAATACAATTTCTGTGACAAAACAGTGACAAAAGACAAAGAAGTTTCACTTAAAATGCGCATGATCAGCACACACACATTTTTTTTTTTCAATTTACCTTGATTGACCTCCCTCCCTTTGTTTTATTAAGGAGTATTTTGTTAATCTTAAGGTTTTATTAAATTTCATTTAAGATGGTTACATTTCTTAATTGTGTTAAAATCTGTTATATTTTTTTCATAGTTATATATAAAAAAAATATATATATAGATGTTTGAATTCGCTGGTGGTCAGGGCTTTGTTTCATTGTTTGGCGTTTATGTTGACGTTTTGGTGTGATAAGTTTAAGCTCTTGGCTGGGAGGCAGAGACGTATTTGGCACAATATTCATATATCGTTGGTTACCTTATGGCTGGAGGCTAAGGTTGGTTTATCTTTTATTAATTCAACATTCATCTATCTACCATATTAGTCATAATGTACACACTTTAAAGCAAGATTTCAATGTAATTATATGCTGTACATGCCATGATGTACTTTTATTACCATTATCTGCAAAGTATGTTGTATGTTAGTAATCCAGTTGACCAGCCAATTCATCCACTCGGCTTCCCATGATCATTAGTCCTGATTCACATACAAACGGCCAGTATAAGTGGTATTGACTACTTTTAGAGAATCCATTGGGAAAAGGTTTATGAAAAAGGGCATTGCATGAATTGGAAAAGCTGTACAGCTTCGGTGGCCTCACCAAATACTGAATGCTATAATACATGGGCAACCAAACTCAGTCCTCAAGGGCCACCAACAAGCAAGGATGTAAGGCTATCCCTGCTTAAGCATAGGTGGCTCAATCAGCAGGTATTAAGGATATCACTGCTTGAGCGCAGGAGGCTCAATCAGTGTCTCGAGTCATTTTGATTGAACCACCTGTGCAGAAACAGGGATAGGCGTAAAATCTGGCCCGTTGTTGGCTCTTGGGGACTGGGTTTGGCCACCACTACTATAATAGAACCCTCTGATATATGAATATAACCAAATCGTTGGTTGATTTTGATTTTTCATCACTGGCATCATATTGTATAATCTTGCTTTAAAGTGTGTACATTATGACTAATATGGTAGATAGGAACAGTTTCATTGCAGTAGCCGCAGACCCCTGCAAAATGGACTGGTGCATTGCGGTCTCCATTGTGCTGAAGCTCTGGCATGACCTTTACATTATTATTATCTTCTTTTTTCTATTTGAGTAGATGAAAGTTCATTTTTTTCTAAACAGCTTAAAAATTATGCAAGGATACAGTAGTTTATTTCTATTACAGAAGAGAGTACAGGCATACCCCGCATTAACGTACGCAATGGGACCGGAGCATGTATGTAAAACGAAAATGTACTTAAAGTGAAGCACTACCTTTTTCCCACTTATTGATGCATGTCCTGTACTGCAATCGTCATATACGTGCATAACTGATGTAAATAACACATTTGTAACAGGCTCTATAGTCTCCCCGCTTGCACACAGCTTCGGTACAGGTAGGGAGGCGGTATTGCTGTTCAGGACGTGCTGACAGGCGCATGCGGGAGCTGCCGTTTGTCTATTGGGCGATATGTCCTTACTCGCGAGTGTACTTAAAGGGAGTGTCCTTAAACCGGGGTAAGCCTGTACTGTACTGTATATTATTTATTGGCATACAAACATGGAACAAGTGTCAGACTATTATATAGGACTGTACCCATTATGATGGATGACCTACTGTACCTATAAGGAAATCATTCAACGGCAACAGTTTTTATCACTACATTTCTCTAGCATTCAGCGTTACATGAAAGCATAAAAGTAATAAAAGTTCTCATACCAAGAAATCTGACAGTTCTGCGTACCAGTGGATTAATGTAGCAACAGTCTCCGGTTAAAAGAGTTTTTTCCTGGTTCTCAAAATCTCTTGTAGCCACCTGTAGGCAAAACACTACAGTTTCTCCAACGATTATCTACATTGGGGGGAAAAAAAGAGCAGGTTATTTTTTTTAGAAAGTATGTTCACAAAATGTCTTCGGTATGTATGTATGTATGTATTTATATAGGGCCATTAATGTACATAGTGCTTCACAGTAGTAATACATGTGACAATCATATAAATAACAAATAATACAAGGTCATGGGAATTGCTTCAGACATAAAAGTAACATTTAGGAAGAGGACTCCCTGCCCCGAGGAGCTTACAATCTAATTGGTGGGGAGAACGTACAGAGACAGTAGGAGGGAATTCTGGTAAGTGCGTTTGCAAGGGGCCAAGCTACTTGGTGCTACTCATATGCTTCTTTAAACAAGTGTGTCTTAAGGTGGGTGTTAAAGGTGGATAGAGAGGGTGCTAGTATATTGAGGGGAAGGGCATTCCAGAGGTGTGGGGCAGTCAGTGAGAAAGGTTTAAGGCGGGAGAGGGCTTTAAATACAAAAGGGGTAGAGAGAAGACATCCTTGAGCAGAACGCAAGAGTCGGGATGGGGCATAGCGAGAAAAAATTATCAGTATATTAATTTAACAATTTTAATACATTTGCGGTCTATGCATCAGGCTTAGTGTATTACTGGATTGCAGTAAGAGAGTTAAAAGACAATTGTTCTTCCAGCTTCATATTTATTCGAGATGGGTGAATTTTTGGGGCGGATTTGGATCCGCACGGGATCGGCCGGTTCCTTTGGTCCGCGGATTTTAGCGGATCATTATTCTCAAAAAGGGCGATTCGCGTTTTTGGAGATTTTTTAATTACTATTACCAATACACTCCGCAGATTCCGCAAACCTGTGGATGGATTTATAGAATCCAATCCCCGGATTCAACAATCCGTTGGTTGGATTCGTAAGAATCCGCCAACGATGAGTTGCTGAACCCGCAGATTGGATTCCACAAATCCGTCCACGGGTTGTATCCAATGGCGGGTGTTTGGTGAAGCCGCGCGGATTAAAACCGACCAAATCCGTTTGCGGATTTTACACAGCAAAAACGGATTTTGAGGGGGAAATGCGAGAAAATCGGGGACACGGATTTGGGCCTATTTGCCCTATCTCTAATATTCATACTTGCTCGGTTTCAGCACAATAACAAAAGCAAAGCAATGTAAAAAAAAATGTGACTGACATTATTATATGTGCGACTTCCCAACTGCTTTGATGCAAGTGTCCGGAACACAGAAAAGTGTGTTAAACCTGCAAAACGGGAAATCTTGCATGATTTTTTAATTTATTTTTTCATCCGTTCTGTAATAATAGACAAAAGTGACTTTTTTTGTTGTTGTTTTTATTAAACTTTTAATGCAATTTTTTTTATGAGTTTTAAAGTATCCTTCGATTTCTACAGCAGGTTTTAGCCCACCTCGCCAGCAGTGCAAGATCTTTGCAACACTTTCCTGTTTGGGATCATTTGTTGCCTCATAGACAAGAAAACAAAGCGATCCCATAAAACGGAGCATTCAAGGATAAACTGAAGTATAAAAATAATATATTATTGGACACAGCCAGTGAAATAAATAAAAAAATATGGGAAGATAGGTCAAAACTCGAAACAGAAAACAACATAACACAAATCGGGAAACAAACACACATAAAAAAATATATATGTTAGGAAATGTATACACTACCTACATAATCTGTCTATACAAAGTAACGTACAAACGCCATCTAAATATCAATATACAAAATGACACGTTTAAAAATGAATCACTATGGCTATTGGCTAGTCGGGAAATAGCAGCACATATCTGAACACACCAAACATCATATACCGGAGAGGAAAGTGTATCTATAGTGATGGGGACGCAAACATTATACAACAGGAGTGCTTGAACCCCCTTTTTTTTTTGTGTTTTTTGTTTGTGGTCATTTGTTGCCAATGTTCCCAGCAGTATGAGCTGTAAACTGTAACACTAGATAATGTTACCTTAGTAATATCAGTATACATTGTAGCTGCTGAGTTACACTGACTGAAGGATTGATTGAAACTGAAAGGCGGCCATTATGTTAGGCACACAATCAGGATTTGTACAGATTTAGAACAGGAGCACCAAACGATTGCCAGATTAGGTAACAATTTAGAATGATACATAGTCACATGCTTTACATATAAAATAAGGGGGGGATGGGGAAAGTAGTATTGCTGCTTTAATATAATTTACTATTTATATTAGGGTCACACACTATATGTAATTAATTTCCTAAAGACATACATTATATGTGCAAAGGTCAAAAACAAAGTTAGGGTATAATGTAACAAGCTGCAGAAACCAACATACAGTATAATTGACACATTGGCACTTATTCCATATGCTTGGAAGCTATCTTCCTGGCTGGGGAGGAGTCCCATCCTATTCCCTCCAAATAAATGGAACTTTGGTTTTCCTTTAAATAATTATTTGCTTTATGTGTATTGTATTACAAGAATGCAACAGAGAAACAAAAGATAATGACTTGTACTGTGATTGACCAGATTATAGAAAATCAAAAACTATTTATTTACACACAAAAAAAACCATTATTCAACATTTTGGTCCCTATGGGAACCTTTGTTAGGAGCCACGGGACCAAAACGTTGAGCAACCTGGTGTTATTTGTAAATACATTGGTTTTGCATGGCTGCCGTTCAATCACAATCCATTATTTCTGGGGTTTTTCTCTATTGAACACATACAGTATAATAAAATACTTGTAAGTCAAATGATTCTCTCAAGTCCCTCTTCAGTATGCTGTGAAACAGCGTCCCCGTTTCTCTGAAACATTTAAGTTTTCCTTTCGGGTTGAAATATTCCCAAGCAAAATAAAAAAAACAGCTTCATAGCATATACTGTACAATAGGGCCTGGGCAGGCATGCTCAACGCCAGTCCTCAAGCTCCCCCCCCCCCCTCCCCTACCCACCAGGTCAGGTTTTCAGGATATCCCTGCTTCAGCACAGGTGGCTCAATCAGTCTCTGCTTCAGCACAAGTGGCTTAATCGGAAGCTTAGTCTTCAACCGAGCCTCTGATTGAGCCACCTGTGCTGAAGCTGGGATATCCTGAAAATCTGACCTGTTGAGGGGCTTGAGGACTGGAGTTGAGGACCCCTGCAATAGGGGACTACATGTCAATTTGATGCTGGTTTCCGGAGCCTGTTATATTACACCCACCTGTTGGGTAGAGACTACGGAAAGTACCCGATAATTGCCTTTTTTCAAATGTAGGATCTAGTCTGATTGAGCTCACAAGTGTCTTTTGTCCTATTTCTAGACGCTACCGCTATGTTTCCAGCATGGTTTCTGCTATTTCCACGTGTCTCCAAAATGACAGATCTGTACTTTTTCAGACAGTAGAAAGAAAAGAGTGAATCAGATGGGGGATTCTTGGATTAATAACACAAAGGCTGACAGATAGTTCTCTTCCAGTACCAACCCAACTCCTTTATCCAAGTCATGGTAACCTTCCTTTGTATCCCTGCTGTGCATACAGTATATTGCTTTATACATTGCTATTAGTGCTATTATTAAAGGCATTCCCTTCTTACATGAAATGAAAGTATTGGCGGTGACATGTTAAGGCTGCAATCCTCCCAATTTAGCTATGGATCTTTTTTTATTTTTATAATTTTAACTGGGGGGTCATCCAGAGTTAACCAAAGTTATTTTAAAGTCCGAGGACCCCCAGATTCCCTAGGTAATTACCAGTTTAGAGACTGGTATTCCTACATTTAAAATGGCCATTAAGTAGGAAGCCACTACGTTAGTGATTCCTAAGAGGGTTTTTTTCCTGGAACCAGGGTCACGAATGATGTATGAATAGTTCCAGTAAGCTTAACTCATGCCTTCCCTCTTCCAAAGCACATACAAGTCCTTTTGTCTTTCTTAGTTTTATTGAGGAAAAATCACAGGAAGAAAGGTACTTGCAGATGTAGTGTGGGTACAGAGTGCTTCTCTGTCTGAAGTGCAGTGTATCAAGGATGAGGCAGTGTAAAACAGAAACGGCTCGCTGGGGTAAATAGCAGGTAGGTACTCACTCAGAGTCCAGGGTGAAAAGGAAGTGAGGAGCAAGGGTCACACTAGAAGGGAAGTGAGACTATACTAACTGTCAGCAAGGACAGGGGGGTAGGAACAGCCCACTCTCAGCTAGGAGAATAGGAGATGCAGGCAACCAACACAGGCTGTGTAAACAACATGTAACAATAATGTTGCCTTTTCACATGCAGCTAGCTGCTGGGACGGCGAAAATAACAGGCAGCTAAACTAGGGAGAAATGAATCCCATAAGCTGTAAAGGGGAACAGAGAATATGGAATCTAGTTCCAGGACAGGGGTTGTGTGTTGTCTCCAAGAGATAAAACAAATCTGTAATGGCAGATCCCAGACAGTAAAATAGGTCCCAGAGCCTGTGTGGGGCTGTGCACTTAGTAAAGACCCCAAGTCCACAGCGTGGGCGGTATTTGCTGTCAATTACAGCAGGGGCTGTGCATTGTGGGGCGTGACTTTGGAAGCTCCCACAGCCATTGGCAGCTATACCACCCATGCTATTTGCACACACTGAGAGGCAACTTGGGTCCTTATTAAGAGACTCGATATTTCAGGACGCAGCCCTGTGTCAAGGATCTGACAAAGGGCAGCTGCCCGAAATGTTGAGTTTCTTCAGGCGAGTCTGACAGCGAGGTAAGTGTTTTTTCACATTTGCTCTAGGTCATTTTTATGCATTAACTGTTTGCATGCTTTCCGTTTTTGTATACAGTATGCGCGCTTCAATACAAATTGAATTTTTTTCAAGACTCGTGTCCTTCTCATCTTTATTTGTTAAAGATAGAGATCTTCTCCCCATAATTATGGCACTATATTATGGATCCATTGAAGGACATTTTCTTAAGGGGATGCTGAGACTTTACCAGGCGTTTCTATTCAGAAGGTTGTGTGCAAATGCTGATATGATTACCTTATAGAATTGTGAATGTATAAATCCTTTGTTTAAAATTTCCCACAGTGCGAATGCGCTTATTTAAATTGTATAAGTATTAATGCCGCAACAAACATGCTGACGTTAAACAGTAACAAAAATAGAGGATCAAGGAAAGATAGTGTAGTATTTAACATAAATCGATTTTAAAACATAAGCAATCCAATAGATACAATCACAAACAGAGGGTTGAAACAGGCTTGTACAGTACATCTAAATTGGCACTAAACAGTCTAATATTTAAATATATGTAAAACTTCTGACCTCTGGCCACTGGGCCCAGCCGGGACCATCCCCAAAGTAAGTCTGTATTTTGTATGTATTTGGGGGGTGGGTTTTATTTATATGTATTTGGGAGCTTTTGTTTTTTCTATACTATGTATTTGGGGGTGTTTTTTTTAATATATATTTGGGTGGTGGGGCTTTTTTACATGTATTTCGGAGGTGTTTTTATTTATATGTATTTGCGGGGGTTCCATATATTTGGGGGTTGTTTTTTTCTCTGTATTTGGGGGGTGTTTTTTTTAAATATATATTTGGGGGTGGGAGTTTTTGGTGTGTATTTTGTGGGGACATTGTGTGAGGGGGAAAGAGAATAGAAAATAGAGTGTATTTATTGACCCATACAAACAGGAGCCCACAGGGGTCCTGTGTGTCATGGGTCAATAAACACCCTCTATTTTGCCTTCATTGTGTCTGATGCAGATACTGTAATTAGACCATTCTGGTCTTATCTTTAAGTTATTTATTTATTATTTATCTTATTTTAAGAGCAGAGGTCGCCTCCAGATGAGAAACTGACATTTCTCCTTTTAATCTGTTCTATTTTTGTTTCCTGCACCAATTTTAGTTATGCAGTACAGTATTTATTAAATTTTAAGTTTTATTTAGAGGTATCTTGAGTGCTAAAATAGGGATTTAGTGTACATAGTCTGGTTTAGAAATCATCCCTGCAAGCACCCCTCTAGTCAGAAGTCACACACATACAGTAGGGTTGAGCAGCTATTTTTCTTTCTCTCACATATTTCATAAACATACTGTACAGATAAAGTGTTGTAAACTGGAACCTTGCTCCAAAACCGGTCACAAATTGCATGATTTCAAGACTACGTGACTGTGCGTCAATGTAAGAAGGTATATTCTCCCATGTTTTTCTCCCAAAGTGTTCTACTTCCACCATGAGCATTTTGTGGAGGGGTGACAAGAGTAAGCGCAGGAGAAAGTCACAGCAATATAATAATGAGGTGAATCAAAAGTTTTCTTCTTACTTCGCATCAAATAAATCCACCAGGTTTAAGTGATATTAATATCTTCTTCTAAGGGTCTAAGCGATCCGCACCAAATGTAAGAAGCAAGAATAGAAATATTCCTAAATACTTTACAGTATGTGACTGGTGCAAATGGACACATATGTCAATATTTGACCTGTGTTTTGGTGCAAGTTGCACCATTTTGATACATATGCCCCTGTTTTATGTTAGCTTTGCTTAATAACAGATTTGATAAGTGTACTGTAACAGGGGACTTATCCCTGTTCACAAATGTGCCTCTAATCCAGCAGTGTGGTGGTTAACGGCTGGTAGCAAATTAACTAACACCACCTGCCTGATTAGAGGTAGTAGAAAAAGCCTGCCTTTGAGACAGGAAGTGACTCCTTAGCTCTGAATGAGAGCTGACCTCTGGAGAGAACACACATCTCTGGAGCTGACCGGTCTTGAGCTCTGCCCAGCATAGCTGATTGCAAGACACCAAATAAGACTTCTAAACCTGGATGCTGATTTTCTGTGCACGCACGGGTGCGGTTCCAGGAGAGCAGAGAAGCTTACTCTACAGCAGCTAACAGATAAGACTTTCATTCTAAAGAGACTTCTTATATCTGCTTATGTCATGCTATGTGTTTGGGGCTGGGAGACCTGCTTAACTAGGAGTTGTGAATTGCATGGGATTTCACTAGAAATACTCCCAAGGGAATTAAGCTTTGTTTCCCCCCCCCCTGTGTTTGGATGATTTCCTGATGAAAACGAAAAGGCACAATAAAGCCTTATTATAATTTCACCTTATAAAAGCCTCCAATTGTGTACCTCTGTGAACGTCCGTCTACATGTACAAATAGAATTGTACCTGTAGTGACATATTTGTGTCTATTGTGTCAAATAAGACATTTCTCAAAAACAATGATGATAGCTAAATAAAAACAAATATAATAAGTAATATAAAAGTGGTTTCTTTAATAAATGTATCTAATTATCTGATTGGAAAAACAAAGAATAGGACAACGGTCAACCTGTAAAATCTACTAAGTGCTAAAACATTTAATACTATGGGGCCTGTGCTATAAGCGTTCATAAAAATAAATAAATAATAAAAAAATATCGCTGGGCCATTTCAATCGCCTGTTTTTTGAGCGTTGCTACCACAGTATTCAGAAAGCCTCGATAACCTGTGATAGCAAAATTCCCAAAGTGGGCGAGTAGCCGGCGGCGTAATGATCACCTCTCTGAAAAGGCCTTACCCGGCGATTTCCTAACCTAATCGCGGCTGTTAGAATTGCACGAGTTTCAGAACGTGCCGATAAGTGGCTTATCGCTGCTCACTCTGTAATTTTTTTTTTGAAGGCTCTAAATTTTGCCGATTCAGTCTTTAATCACCCACTTATCAGCGCTTACTGAATAGCAGCAGGCATTTTGGCCGATAAGTGCTTTATGAACGCTTATAGCATAGGCCCCATAGGACTTTGCATTTGAAAAGGATTTTACAGGTTGACCGTTGGCAAGGAGAATATGGCTTCACATCACATTGAATATTGGTCTTTGCCATAAATGGGAACATTGAATATTTAAATTGACAGATGTAATATTTTTTTTTGTGTGTGTGTGTGTGTGTGTGTGTATGCATGCTGTGGACATCCCATTTTTTTGCCTGTACATCTCTGGTCCAGCGAGTTGACCCTAGACTGTCCAACGTGCTTCCGACAAAGCTAAGTTATATATCTGCTCTTTAATTTGAGACTATTTTGGAGTACCCACCTACAGTATAATCTATATTTTATGTACTGTATATGACTATATATAAATATAGTCGCATGTATAGATGGTGATCAAAGCAATTTTATCTGCAAACAATGCATCTGTATAGGTCAAGCACTATTCAATGCTTCTACATCCTTAACTTTTCCCAAGTAAAGGAAGTTTGCTTGACATCAAAACATCTTCTGAGACTGGAAAACAAAACCATTTGAAATGCTGTTATTATCGTAATTAATGACCTGTAAAAGCTCACTTGCACAGTCAGGAGCATGAGTGGGTGGATGGCTTCTAATGACCCCAATCTACAAGTCAGCTTTGCCTTTTGTTTGTTTATGTAAATGAAATGCTAAATGCTGTCACTTTTCACAAGTTGTGCAAATGTGTGCTTAATTTGCTGACTACATATCTCATGTGTTGTTAGTGTAGCCAGGCCATCTGATGGCTACTATTCTGCCCTTTGGCTGGGAGTAAGCCCTGGTACAATCAGGTTGGCAGTAGTTAATATGGGGTTTTCCCCCTCCGAGGAGCTGCACTTGAGTGACAACGGGAGGCGGTGACATCAGGCCTATGCATGACCAATCATGAGCCAGATCTGATGCCCACCTCCTGGCAGTACTTAAGTGCAGGGCCGCCCTAAATTCAGGAGTGCCTCTACTCACTTGAGAGGGGCAGGTCACAGAGCCAAGAGCCTGACTATTGGGCCTACTCTGGTCCTTTTCCCTTCGGGCGAGAGTGAGTGTGTAACATACCTCTGCCTCTGCTAGAAGGGCGGGGAAGAGCTGCGACTGCTGCAGGTGCCCTTGGCCTGTAGTGAAGGTCCAGGGACCATCTTTCAGTGAGAGCTCTGAGACTGCATCGGGCAGAATCCTGCCTTTTTACTGTACTGTACAGTGAAGACAATAAACGGTGCCTGTTATACCTCCTGCCTGGTGTGTGACCTTACTGGGGGGAGAGGTAATAGTTCTACCGTGGGAGATCACCTTCAGTTCTCTGGAGCCTATGGCAGATGGAAGTGCTGCACTGCTAAAGAATATGTAGGGCATGAACCCCAGAAGCCTAGTCCTGTGTTCCCACTACCACCAGCGGACGACTCAGCCCTCCTGTTACCAGCAGGTATATGCACCATACACCGTAGTAATGGCCAAATCTCCCACCGGCTGGGGGAAACACCGTTAAATTAGCATTTCTGTTATTTGCTTCCAGTACATACTGTATATATGTTTGCCCTTTGTTTGGTCTCCATTGCATAGTACAGCACATGTACAGTATTACATGTGACATGTCACCATACGAACCCCAGAACATTTTAGAGATGGAATTAATTTAGCATGCCAAAGCTACCTGAAAGCCATGAAGCATTTACTATACACAACTTAAAACTCAGATGGTAAAGAGAGAAAGAAAAAAAGAAGACCAGCAGGTCAGGACATACAGCCTTATATTTCTTTGCATCTTACAATAACACAGAATATTGAAGACTCCCCCCTGGACTCAGACAACAGAAGGAAACAAGCGCAAATGCCCCTTATATAATATAAACAATCAATATAACCATGTGAAAGAAGTGATAAATATTAAAAATGATAATCCTTGGAAATAGTGCAGCTCCGCAAAAACAAGACTCTTTCCCAAGTCTTGACAGGTATGGAGAGAAACAGGGTCCGGAGGGCAAAATGTCTCCAAGGGTATAGGGAATAACGAACAGCAAAAGACAATATATGCAACTCTGTTTAAATCACTTCTAATAATGTGGGATAGGTGTTAAGGTATCTCACTCACTCACTCACTGAGATACCTAACCACCTGTCCCACATTATTAGACGTGATTTAAATAGAGTTGTGCTATATTGTCTTTTGCTGTATCTTATTCTATATACCCTTGGACGAATTTTGCACTCCGGATCCTGTTTCTCCCCCCTGGACCCAACTATAAAACGTACACTGCAAGGATATCACTATGCTATATCGTCAGATTGCATGGCTCACATGTGTTCTGTGGGCCATGTGGACTGTGAAGTCCCCATATAAACTGGTTTGTTTTCCAAGATTTCTGCTTTAATCAGTAAAACTATAATCTTGATTTTCATCAATTGTATTTTTCCAGAGATTACGAATAGTCTTTCTAAAACTATGAAAAAATTCATAGGCCCTTATTCTGTTACGTGTGAATGGCTCAGTTCCAAGTACTAACGCACGGTAACGTAATTAACTCCCATTGCAGCCGTTATTCGCAATTTAAAGAATAAGAGCTATACTCTTGCTATTAGCAGATTATAACCAATTTGTACTGGTTATATTGTACATCTCAAATACCTATTCGTGCTACTTTAGAGTAATTCATTTTATAGTCACATGTACAGTATTGTTTTTGTACATGTAAAATATATATGCAGTTGTATTCTTTTTGCTTTATATTTTGAGAAGCATTTAGCGCGTCCAGACTGTGTAATACATTGCCAGATACTATATAATAATGATAGTGTGGTAAGTTGTGAAACTGAAGTTGTATGAGATACTGTATGACAGATGGAAAGGATTTGTGCCACTCGCTGTAACTTCAGTAGGCTCAAATTCTTATATGCAATGGAGAGGAGTTATGATAAACACTGTATTGTGTAGGCTGGTACTAATATCTTTCATCACCAGAAATCCTTTTTAATAATTGTAACCCTCTTTACCCAGCTCCAAAGGAGGGCACATCAGATTGACTATATAGAGTGGCAATGCTCAGTCTCGCAGGCCTTTGCAGGGTGCTGGGTTGGTGCAGGCTGGGCATGAATAAGCAGATAGAAAAGGGATGGGTGAATGGAACTTTTGTAAAACATTAAAGGTGCTTTAATTGACATCCGTCTACAAGGCTCCACAGGTATTGACATACAGTACATCTCTCTTGACAGAAAACTCATGGCAAAACATATTACTCTGGATCTCATGCCCCTGGTAGCTCTCCCACCTAAACTGGGAATGATACTTCAACTTGTTACCCCGTAGTAAGGGTTAAATTGACAGTCTCTTGCATAGAGTTAGTAATGCCCCATATTGGATGGGCCTTTCAGGAATACACTTCGGGCTTAGCAATCTGCTACTATGTACTGCATACTTCATCCGTACCTATGTGATCAGGATTGCACTAGAAACCCTCCTGTTAGGCCGGTCCAAACATACTCCGGAATTATTATGCCAAGAACGCCTATCAATAGTGAGAACAATCATGGATCTTTAGTAATGGTGCTTCCTAATGGGCTCATTTCTAACTAAAAACAACAAACAGTGACAGAACACTACTTAATATGCCTACTGTAGACACAAACCTATTCACAGGACTCACGGTGAAGAACCCCGTCAGAACTCTGAAGAACCTGTTTCTAGAACATTGGGTGGAGTTATATATACACCCTCTATACAGGCATACCCCAGTTTAAGGACACTCACTTTAAGTACACTCGCGAGTAAGGACATATCGCCCAATAGGCAAACGGCAGCTCGCGCATGCGCCTGTCAACACGTCATGAATAGCAATACCACCTCCCTACCTGTACCAAAGCTGTGCTCAAGCGGGGAGACTATAGAGCCTGTTACAAATGTGTTATTTACATCAGTTATGCACGTATATGACGATTGCAGTACAGTACATGCATTGATAAGTGGGAATAAGGTAGTGCTTCACTTTAAGTACATTTTCGCTTTACATACATGCTCCGGTCCCATTGCGTACGTTAATGCGGGGTATGCTTGTAACCCTATCCCTATAGTGACATCATTGGTCACAAAACATATAAGGGAGTGGCAATCCGTTCTGCATAGTCCTCTTACATCACATGATCAGGAGGGGAGTAATGTGAATGATCCCACACAGTTAACCCATCAATGCTGTTAACCCCTTAACTGAAATGGTAGTCCCCAAAGGGGGGGGAGAAAATCGGGTATTACATAATCATTCATTTTATTCCACAAATATATATATATATTATTCCATACATACTGTATATTTGGATTTATACAGTAAATAGTAGAGGACTCTTCAGCTGTTCGGTGGGACTAACAGACTTCATTTTTCTCAAGTACGCACTCTTAAATATCTGCCTCTGCAATTAACATTTACAATGCTATAAATATTAGCAATACCAGCTGCTATCATAGGTATGAGAACTGACTGATTCAAATTAACATACCATTTGTCTTCTGTACCTCTCATGTTAATTGACCTGGGCAGAGTATAATTATGATTCATTGACTTCTTAGGCTTTTGCATTGCCTTTGGATGCAGACATTTCATGTATGCTGCACTTTCTTTTCTAAACCCTTGAAACCTCCTATTCATCACATAACAAGACTACTGTTGTAAGGATCATAGCTCTTGAAACTATAATGTTAATGTAACTGACGCAATTCTCTTGTGCACTGTGACTTTACTTAAACATCTTCATTTTTCTTCCCATTTAAATACCTCTTCCTCTGGGGAGCTCAGACTATGTAATCATACACCATGGCTTACTCAAAACTATCATTGCAAACATTATTCCTAGTGCAACTTACAACAAAATATTTAAATTCCTATTCCTATTGTTGGCAGGTGATATGGAATTAAACCCAGGGCCTCCTATTTCCACCAACACCCACACCGCTGAAAATGTCCCTTCTAAAATATCAAAAGGACTATCTGTCGTCCATATAAATATTCAAAGCGTCCTGCCCAAACTAGGTGAACTAAGGGCATGGTGCTTCTTGTATAAGCCTAAAGCCATGATTCTTACTAAAACATGGCAAGCTTCCAACACTCTTGATACATTTATCTCTATCCAAGGTTACTCTATCTTTAGGACAGAGGAGAATGAGAGGAGGATGGGGTGTTATTTTATATGAACGATTCCTTAAAATAAGTGTTACTTAATAACCCCTGTAGCCCATCCCGGTTTGAAAATGTAGTTGGAAAAATTTGCCTTCCTTTCTCTTTGCCTACCATTATATTTAGCATTTATCACCCCCCCACCCCCAAAACCCCACTACAATCCCTATCTGATATGTCTATAATTTTCTTAGCAATATGTATTCTTTGAATAGAAACAGTGAGCTGTTGGTACTTGGTGACTTCAACCTCTATAGGTTCGACCCTAAAAATAACACAACCTGTACATAATTCAAATAACTACATTTAACCCAACTCATTTTTCAACCTACTCGATCAAATATAAAATCCTGTAACAACTCACTGATTGGATCTTAGCCTCCTGTCCCAACAGAATCCAAATCTCTGGTATCTTATCTGACATTTTTAGCGATCATGCAATAGTTTGTCACTTTATGTAATTCAAACTACTGTAATAAAATATAGCCCTAAAGTCCCATTTACTAGAAATGGGATGCTCAGGGCGAAAAATTGCATAGATTGCCGTGGACTGGTGACTCACTTCATGTAGACCACATGATATCTATCCCAGGTCCGGCAGCTGAGGGGGACTCGACCAGGTAGCCTATAGAGGAAGCCTGGGTGGGCCCCACTCTGCTGCCTGGCAGGACCAGGATGGACTCCACACTCCCCACTTAACAGGTAAGGCCCCAGATAGAGAGGGGGAAAGAGTGAGAGTGGAGAGTAAGAGCGTGAGGGGAGTGAGAGGGCTGGGGGAGGGGGAAAGTAAGAGACAGCTGAGGGGGGTAAGAGAGAGATGGGGGAGTAAGTGTAGTAAAAGAGAGGGGGAGAGAGATTAAAGTGAGAGGGTAAGAGCAAGAGGTGGGAGTAAGAATTTTTTGTGTCAATTTCAGTGGTGGTACATCACATTAGGATGAGGCCCTAGATACCTAAAGTCTGAACATTTACAGTAGAAATGTTAACCACAAATACATATAAAAAGCCCCTCAAATACAATACATATAAAATCCACCCAAATACATATATAAAACAAAACAAATACATATTTAAAAAAATATATATATATATAATACAGACTTACCTTGGGGATGGTCTCAGGTGTCAGACCTCTGGCCCGGTGGAGGCGGTGGAGGCGGTGGTCCGGTCCCCCATCTGTGGGCCTCCCTCCTCACTGACTGTCCACGCTGGGCTTCTGGCGCCTGCTGGGCCTCTCTGACATCAGCATGCACCAGAAGTAAGCCGGGCTGAGCTTCCGGCGCACACCGGCATTAGAGGGAGGCCCGGTGACGTGCTGACGTCAGAAGTGTGGGACAGTCGGTCTGGAGGGAGGCCCCCAGCTGGGGCCCAGCGGCAACGAGAGGTCGGGCCCAACTGCTTTGTCCGGCTGCCGAGCCCCAGCAGCAACCTGGCCCTGGACACTTGTCCCGGCTGTCCCTCCCTGTCGGTGGCCCTGAGCATATCTCTCAGCCAGGTACCTCAGGTGTGCTCCTTTTTCGGCACAGGCATGTCTCCCTAATTTATTTATTTATAATATATATGTAGCCATGTAACCTCTGGCTACTAAATTCTATACCCTAGTACAGGGGTCTGCAACCTCTCAAGGAAGAGGAGCCATTTTATAAAAAAATGTATTTATCCAAAATATTCTAAGAGCCGCAACACATGCATCAATATTACACCCCCACAAACACATAGATATACTGTACACACACTAATAGGTATATACTGTATAAGCATTAACATACCGACAAAATATGTGGGGGAATAAAATGCATCTCACAATAATAAGTCCATTTATTTAGTTTTTTTCATTGTTTTTCTGTGCAAAACAGTGCCATTTACAAATACATACACTACCCTCATAAAAAAAAACACCTACACTACCCCCCCCCCCAAATACACATATACGACCCTCCCTCCCCCACCACCCCAAATACACATACATACACTTACATTGGACCTCTCTCCCTCACTATCCTAGTGGTGGATGCGGGGTGCCCGGCCGGCACTGGTCGGGTCTCTTGTTGCCGCCGGACCCAGGGTCTCCCCAACTGCTTGCCTGCTTCTTTCCTGTACTGTTCCACGCCGGGCTCTGTGAAGTGGGCTCGCGGCGGAAGTTGCGACATGCCCTTCCGGCATGATAGCCCGGCATGGGACAGTACTGGAGAATGGTAGGCAAGCAGCTGGGGAGACGCCGGGGCAACAAGAGACCCGACCAGCGCCGGTCGGGCCCCCCCGCACCCACCACCAGGATAGCGAGGGAGAGAGGCAGCAGCTTGGGGTCGGAAACCTGCAGAGAGCCTTGCCCCTAAGGGGGTAAGGAGAGCTCAGACTAGCCTAGTGGCCTCAAGCTCTTGGGGTCATGCCCTGCCCAGGGAAGGGATGGTACCCCTGGGCTGGGATACTGGAAGAATAGGGACCAGTTATGTTCAGTTAAGTTACGTTCAGTTATGTTCATTTGCAATAAATCTGTTTCATTGGCCTGTGGTACTCCAAACTCCTTTATCTACATCATGGAAGTTCCTGTGGGGATAAACCCCTGTCTATGGCAGGAGCCCTGCAGGGTGGAGGCACTGCACCATCACTAAAAGAGTATCCTGTGTCCCAACTCCCTATAACATCGCAGAGACTCAGCCTCCTGAGAACCAACAGGTGAGCACCACAGCACCACTAACACCTATCTACCAGCAAATCTCCCTTGGGGGGCGGGGGGGTTGCGGATAGGGGTGCTATATATATATATATATATATATATATATATATATATATATATATATATATATAGTATCACTACATTTGATAGTTCTCCCCTTTTCCCCTCTCCCTGCTTTAGTTTACAGCCTCATCGTTAATAAACTACATTTACTTACTGTGAAAATCCCCAGTCACTCATGTAAAACCAAGAAAGTTCAGCAACATAAACAATAAACAGGTGTTTTGTAGAAAAATATATCAATCAGTGGCAGAGAAACTGATTCTTTGGTCCCAATGGCAGTGTCACTGTAAATCCAAAGAGCTCTCATGTAATCATGTGGGAACAAAAAAAAGCCAGGCTCACAAGGGGAATTTGTAACAGTGCTTTGCCACAGCAAACGCCCCAGGGTTTGTTACATTCGCATCTACATAACTATGAGTGACCTCTTGCCCCTTTCAATATTGTGTTTGTATTTATGATTCTGCTTGCCAGTACACTGAACAGAGAGTTGTATTCGCCTCAAGCACACCATCATAGATACAGGAGCAATCCATGCAATATCCTACATGTGGTTTTTTTTTTTGTTTTTTTTTAAAATCAGTTCTGTGGTATTAGGTAATACTTACGATTTTTTTTTATTCAACTCTTAATGCCATTTTTTTTACATAGATTTTTATTGTAAAATTGGAGTACAGAAGGGAAAAGGGTAGGGGAAATTATTACACATTATAGTACATCGGCATTAATTTATTCACATAGCTCACTTTACTGAACATACATATTTGAAGTGTTGTATAGAAATCTCATACGTCAGTCTATCACAGGATGGAGGGAGGGTGGGGGGGGCACCATAGGGGATAGAACACAGCAACTACCATGGGCTGGGGATGGGGGGGGGATTATCACAGTAATCACTGAATTACATCTCAGCGTCTCGTCCCATTCTTGTCTCCTAAATCTCCTCTCGGTTTAGATCCTTCTAAAGCATCCGATCATTTTTAACAGCATTGCTAGCTCTGGGTCCAGGCCCATGCCACCCTCCTGTGACAACCATGGTTCCCACACCTGAGCAAATGTATGGGATTTGTCTCTTAAATATGCCATGATACGCTCCATTTTCAGGGTATGCCAGGTCCTGCGTTTGACGGAAATTGATCCCGGGCTAGTCTGCTTATTCCAACACGCAGCTATGGAACATCTAGCGGTCAGCAAGATATGTAGCATTAATTTATATCTGTGCCTGGGGACGTTGGGAGGGGGTCTGCCCAATAGGGCTAGCCATGGGTAAGGGACCATCTGTGTGTCTCCTAGGGAGTTGATGAGGTCAAATATTTGCCGCCACAGGGGGATCAAAACTGGACAGGACCACCAAACATGTACGAGGGATCCTCTCTGCCCACAGCCTCGGAAGCATAAGGGGAATATACTGTTATTGATAGCATGTAGTCTTGTTGGTGTAAGGTACCAGCGACACAGCATCTTATACCCATTTTCTTTAATGGTTGTGCATATAGAACTGGAAGCTGCCGCCTCACATATATCAGACCATACCTCGACCTCCAGGACTTCCCCCATCTCCTCTTCCCATCGCTGCATATAGATAGTCTTTACGGAAAAATCCACATCTAGCAGAAGCTTATAAATGGTTGAGATTAAAACTCTATCCAAATATCTTGAGGTATATAGCCTTTCAAAATATGTTTAAACAGCCGGAGATGTGTTCGTGTGCATTGTTGTGATAAAATGTTTTAGCTGTAGATATCTGAACACCTCTCCAGGCCGTAAATCAGCCTTCTCTTGAAGCTCCGGGAAATCCTTTATTTTTTTATCCGATATCGTGTTTGATCCTAGTTATGCCACATCTTTTCCAGGCTGTAAACCTGCCTACCTCCATCCCCGGCGTGAATTGGGGATTATTGAAAAGTGGGATCATACTAGAGTTTTTGCTCGTAAATCTGTACTTAAATTTAAGCCGTTCCCAAAGTGACAGTGATGAATGCCATTTTTAATGAGTTAATATACTGAGCATCCTTTGCTTTTTATAGCAGGTTTTAGCCCACCTCCCCAGCAGTGCAAGATCTTTGCAACACTTTCCTGTTTGTGATCATTTGTTGCCAATATTCCCAGCCAGTGGCTTAGCTAGAATTACGCAGGATAATTTTCCTACTGGGAGCACCCAATATAGGACATAACTTGAATAAAGTGAGGGTCACGCTACCGGCGAGCGTCTCTTCCGGCACGACTCCACCACAGCACCGCATACACAGTACGATGTGCTATTTGTAGAATCATCGTATTTTACCCTCTCAGCCCTCGGACATGGTCAAAAAGACCGCGCTGAGGGGAAACATTATCCCTATCAGCGCGGCTTTAGACAGCGCTTCCGCAGGCGTGTGGAATTTCAGCCGACAAATCAATTTTAGTTTTCCCGCTGAGGGAAGCGCGGGGCCCGTAACGTGACTGCCAGAAGCCAATGGCAGTCTGTGACATCGGCGGTGTGACGTGGCGTGCTAACCCCGCCTCCCGCTCTGCCTCCCACCCGGCACACAAGCGCGCTCGCTGACGCTCATGCAGGGACACGAAAAATCTCCTGCTTGAGCAGGAGAGCATGAACGTCAGCGCTGCCCAGAGCTCTTCATATCACCATGTCCTAAGCCTCAGAAGGCCAGGATGCTGCCAGGTGCCCAAACTCTACATACGTTGCAGCAGCTGGTCCCTTGATAGCAGTTGTCAATTGAGGTAACCACTCTCCCAGGATACATTTCCCACTGGGAGCCCACAATATAGGACATGACTTAAAGTCGCAGTGAAGGACAACCACGCTCCCTAGTATCTTGCCATCAGTCGCCCCAACACTGGTGGAAAGGGAAGGGTTCAGGAATCTTTGTCTCCCCCCTTCCCTGCACAGTCTCTGTGCTAGGTGCCCAGTGGCTCCCCACAGAGCGTGGTGAGGCTTACCCCTGGCCCCTGTCTGTAGCTGCCATCTGTGGATGGGTGCCCAAGGATCCCTGGAAACATCCCATCAGGGGTCCCCTTTCTGCACCAATGTCCCTGCTGCATCTGCAGTGTTGCTGCTGTTTTTAAAGTCCCTTTTAACTTGCTGCATTTCTGCAGTCCTGAAAGCCCATCCTGATCTCAGCAGTGCCTCCAAATGTAACACATGTACCTCCCCCCCCCTCTCAGAGATACACAGCTAGTTACTGTCTCTGTGTGGTGCTGAGGCATACCTGTTGGTTTAGAAGAGCCGAGTGGATCTGCGATGTCCTGGACAGGCTTGTGATGTCATCTGGTTCGGTGTCAGTGCCTCTAGCTTCAGGGAACTCTGGTAGTTCCAGAGGCAGTCTCCATCTGAAGCACTCTCTCATACACCTCCTCACTGACTCAGTCCAGGCAGATATATATTAGAACAGGGACTTTATTGCATCACTACATAGATTATAAATCAGCAGTTACAGGGTCTCAGAAGATTCCAGGCTTCTGGATGATACATGCTCTTTTTGAGTCTGGAGCCTGAGATCTTACAGACCAGTCAGCCTTGCGGCCTGACTGGCCTCTCACACTCCCAGGAGGGGAGACGAGGGAACTCACGTCCACACCCTACAAAGGGTGTACACAGACTAACTCACTAACTTTTGGCCCCTTCCTTCAGTGAGGAACCAGAAGGGGCGGGCTCAAGGTCTGTATCTATACCAGATAGGCTGTTACCAGGCCATGAGTCACCACCACCCTCTGTCACTCAAAAGGGAGCAGGAGGGGGGTCAAAAAGCCCACAGATTTAACCTGTTAAAGCCTGCAGCTAGCAGGGACTTACACAACAGGGGGAAAGACAGGTAGAAAGAGACATACCCTGTTACATATATTTTAGTACCGCTTGGATTGCCTCTTTAAATAACACATATTCAAAAGAACACGCAGTTATTTCAGATGAAAGAATTTCAGATTGGACTAATACAACACAATCAAACAATAGCGTACACATTGATCAACAGCCATAAAATCTTACAGGGAAAGAAGTAGCTCATTGTAAAAAATAAACTATTAATAAGAACACGAGTCAGCAAATTTACAACGATAAAAATTACTGGTTTGTGTTGCTTGAAACGAATACTGAATCCAGACTGGATCACTCCGTTATAATATTATGCCACCCAAAAATCCACACACGCATCATTATTCACCTAGGCAAGGTTGAGCAAATATTTCAGTGAAACTAATTACGCAGACGTTGTGTTCCACACACACATTATACAAGACATTCTTGTAGCTTATGCGGCTAATGTATTTATTTACACTATACACATTTTAAGCCATGTAGAACAATTTGTGAGGCTCCTCACGAGTTACCAGCATTAATTCTGCAGCTGCTGCAGTACTCTCCACACAGTATTTATTTTAATAACAATCATTTGAATTCCAAAAATCAATGGATGGCAGGAATGAATAGATGCAGGAAACGGGTCAAATGCCATGACAACAAATGCCTGGCTATTTACACGAAATTACATGTGTGTTGGTTCTTTCAATTAAATCTAAATTAATATAATAATTCTACAGTATGCAACTTTAAAGCTTCCCATACCATAGGAACATACAGCTGGTGCAAATCGGCAGCTCTCTCTCATCCCCCAACCCCAACCAGAGCCGCAGGAAATTCAAACACTGCTACTTTTCAGATCAAATGCATGCACAATAAGTACTTACTAAAATAAATGTAATGTTACTTTAGACTAAATAAAAACACAAGAAAAAATATAGTCAGCAACATATTTTAATTTCCTATGGCTGCAGATTTAATTAAAGTTATGTTTACATGTTGATAAAAATAAAATAAAACACTTTTGGGACATTTCTGTTTATGAAAACTATAGCTTGCTTACAGCTTACAGCAACTAATTGTAGACATTTACCATAGGAAAAATGCATTGTGACAGTGAAATATATTCACCTTTAATGTGACAAATAGGACCTTTGGCAGATAAGGTTGAGGGATAACATAATCTAGCACCGTGTTTTCTGGTCGTGTCCACAACTCCTTTAGAGAGAGTATATTCTGAAGTCCTTTTTGACCTAGTGGAAAATACTGTTTGTATTGGAACATTAAAAAAAAAACACAGCCAAAAAACAGCTTCCACAATAAAGAGCCGAATCATATTGTTACTTTGGCAGTAATCCTGTTGTGTGTGCGTGTGCGTGTGCGTGTGCATGTGCATGTGCATGTGCGTATATATATATATATATATATACACACACATGTATATGTATATATATTTTTTTTTTTTTTAAATGACAGGCTGAAGACTTTGTTAATATTCATCAAATAACCATAGGGTGTTAAACTTGGGTGACAATCAGGATGAAGATATAATACATTTTCTAGGTGAGCATGGCTGATATAATAGTTGAGTTTCTTGTACCATCTTCATTCTTGGGATTTTAGTTCATGTGTCTTAAGATCTCTTAGGTGTAAGAACGTAAGAAGATCGCTGGTTAATTCATAGTTAAGCAACAATTTCCTTGAGTAGCATAATATAATTATTGTTCTGAAAGTCGATATTCACAACACAATGTATCCCAACTATGTGTAGTAGCAAGGTAATGGAAAACATATGAAAGCAAAGGAAGTGAAGAGTTGTACATTTATGATATTTACCGACTTAATTTTTTGATATAAAAAAAAAATATGCAAAACAGAAATAACATCAGATCTACGGATGTAGCAAGCGACTTTGTCCACAATTATAACGCAAACACCTTTCAGTATATAGTTTCAAAAAGAACAAAGACCGAGCACACCGCTCACTCAATTATTATAGTTAATTTTCTCTTTTTATTTTTATTTTATGTATCATAATTTTGACACAAATGGGTGCTACCTATGTACCATAAGTTAATAGTTTTGACAAACTGAATGAAAATTGTGACTTCGTCACAAGGTCATTCACAGAAAGTACATTTGTGGTGCACACCACACTGATTTATATTTAATTTTTATGTGAATACAGTATATACACAGTGAAAAAAACGTGATGATAATGTGAAAAATAAAATATATAATTAAAACTAACACGTGGTGCTGTATTTTCTGATTACTGCTGCCTTGAATAATAACAATAGCTATTAATACTTCATAACTGTTGGATATATACACTAATGTGCCTGATAACAATACATCCTCCTGCTTGCTCTTTCAAATTCGGTTCAGATGTGAAATTATATCCACAGATGTTGGTAATGAAGTCTTATACCAATAGAACACATCTAGATGCCACTGCTGATCACATAGCCAAAATACACAATTAAAATGGCAGCAAATCACTTAGAACATCAAATTGACCCATAGCCTTTAGAAACAACATACAAGTACCAGAATTGGTATGGGTTTAAGTTACCCTCTGTTGAATAACAGTAATTGTGTTGATAATGGGTATTAACACAGAGGTGTTGTTGCAAAGAAATTGCTGTGTAGCTAAGCTCACATATGAACGCTGTTTACTATAAAACAGCACAGCTCCAACATCGCTGTCAAGTTTTAGCTTGGAACTGAGTACTATAGCTGGGGAATCCCTGTGCAGCTAAACTGACATATGAACGCTGTTTGCTATACAACAGCACAGCTCCAACATCGCTGTCACGTTTTACTCGGGAATACCTCTCACTAGTGAAAGCGATATAAAAGCATCTTAATGTCTCCAATAGCTAGCAACAAACACTCTACTGTGTAACAATGTTGTAGATATACTTAGCTAATTTGTAGCCTCTATGCGAATCCATTCAATGGTATACAAGCACAGATCATATTGTGCTGCACTGGCATAATATTGTTAAGTAATTATTTTAATCAGTACATCATATTATTATTCCTAAAAAGTATGTAGACTGCACTATACTAAATTATAAGTATAATACTCCTACTGTTTACATTCTGGCCAGATTTAGTGGTTCGATGTGTGAAAAGGTGGGGCAACATAAATAAACAATAAAAACGTTATCACAGCAGTTAGCCAATCAGCAACTATCCTGCAACAGAGAGGAAATATTTACACTAGGGGAATATATACATACATTAGAATGATGTCCCATGACAATGTCAATATGGACTCAGAGTCACACAGAGTGGGTTTTATGGACAATTAGATGAAGAGAGTGAATGTAAACCCCTCATTTAAACCATGTGGATATAAAGTTTTCAAACGATATATCCACTCTGCTTCTCGTCGTAGGATTTTTTGAGCAATGTCACCACCTCGTATTGTATTCTTCAAAAGGTCTATACCCAAAATTTGAAGACATCTAGGGTTACCATTATGTGCCGAGTTTACATGCGGTGTGTCTGCTTTGTTGACAACAGATTTTACATGCTCCAACACGCGTCTTCGTAACTCACGTATTGTTTTGCCTACATATCTTAGGCCGCATGCACAATCACACATCGGACCACTAAATCTGGCCAGAATGTATCCAGTAGGAGTATTATACTTATAATTTTGTATAGTGCACCACAAATGTACTTTCTGTGAATGACCTTGTGACGAAGTCACAATTTTCATTCAATTGTTAAAACTATAGTTTCAAAAAGATTCACTGGTAATGTTGGAGCAGCATATTGGTAAAGATGGACGAACCAGTCCAAATCTATTTCCTGAGTTTGTCATTGAAAATCCGTTCCGCGGTATAACAGTTTCAATCTGTGTGGATTCATCCAAAACTGCCATTGGGTACTATCCACTGGTGGGTTTTAACAATCCGTCAGTGGATTCCGCAATCCGTCAGTGGATTCCGCAATCCATCAGTGGATTCCGCAATCCGTCAGTGGATTGCAGAATCCGGGGATGGCTTGTCGGTGTTAAAAAGAAAAAAAAAATCTGCAAAAGGCGAATCGCCATTTTTGAGACTGACCTGCGGAAATCCACGGACCAAAGCAACTGGCCGATCTGAAACGGATCCAAATCCGTAAAATAAATGTGCCCGTCCCTATATGTTGGGATATATCGCAAGGGAAAGAAAATGTATCTGTCAACATCAACGGTTGAATTTAGGAAAATAAAAGAAACACAGTAGGAAAAAAGTCACGTATCACCCCCCCCCCCCCCCAATTCCCACACCACCACCTGGGCCCATAGGCCGCCCCTTACCTTTTTGCCATCCTCCTCCTTTTGCAGCGTCATTGCAATGTGTCGCATCATGACAAAATGACGCCACGATTCTCCAGGAGGAGGGCAGCGCTGCAGGACGAGGTTAGAGACCTTTACAGAGGCCCCGATCTCTATGCTTAAATACGGGTCTGACCACCACCCCTTTATACCCACACTGACCACCACTTTATACTGACACAGACCTCCCTCCTTCAAACTCCCACACAGACCCCCCCACCCGTTTTCATACTCACACAGATCCCCTGTAAAAGGGGAAAGCCTGTTACCAACAAATAGACTTGTGGGGTGTCAGCCAGTTAGTAGTTAATCCCGACCTGGGGGAAGCCAGGGCTACTAACAAGCCCACCGAAGTGTAGCAATGGTCTAAAAGGCAGGAAAGGGAAGTGCTTGTCCCTGCCCCCCCGCCCCCCCTGCTCTGCGTACAGACCACATGTATGTGTCCTTGCTAACCAGGGACACCAGGGCGTGCAGACCGTATGTACATGTCCTTGATACAGAGGGACACCAGGACGTCCCATAAACCCTGGACTTTGGCCTCAGGAACCCTGGTCTTTGGGCAAGGATGGCCAGGCCGTGCAAACCACAGGTGCGTGTCCTTAATACATGGGGACACCAGGTACTTGCAAAGACGCCTACAGGTGCATATAGGCTTTTATCCGCTTTTGAAAACTGTTCTTTTTGTCGCTGCCTTTTTTTCCTAGGAAAAGCCTCTATTTTTGTTGTTCAAGCTTTGGGGTTAAATAAAGCCCACATCTATTTTTGAAAAGCAGTCTCCAGGTTTAAACCTCTGCACACATCTCCTACATCACCCCACCCCCCACCCTTTACATTCACACAGATTCCCCACTTCATACTTGCACAGATCCTCCCCCCCCCCCCCCGATTCATACTTGCACAGATCTCCCCCTCCCCCCACTTCATACTTGCACAGATCTCCCCTCCTGCTTCATACTTGCACAGATCTCACCTCCTGCTTCAGACTTGCACAGATCTCACCTCCTGCTTCAGACTTGCACAGATCTCCCCTCACCCGCTTCATACTTGCACAGATCTCCCCCCCTGCTTCATACCTGCACAGATATCCTCCCCAAGCTTCATACTTGCACAGATCTCCCCCCACCAGCTTCATACTTGCACAGATCTCCCCCCCTGCTTCATACCTGCACAGATATCCTCCCCAAGCTTCATACTTGCACAGATCTCCCCCCACCAGCTTCATACCTGCACAGATCCCCCTCCCCGCTTCATACTTTCACAGATCTTCCTCCCCCTCCCCCCCCGCCCCGCATCAAACTTTCACAAATCTCCGAATGATGCTGCGGGGTCAAATGGCACCGCCACCGATGCCAGAGAGCTGGGAATGGGGGCAGGAGCAGGGCAGGAGAGCAGGCAGGGGGGTGCAAACCGAAAGGTTTGCGCACCCCTGCTCAAGCACACCAGGAAAAGATCAATAAGTACTATAGTTAGTTCGGCTGCATCAAATGGTTTACTTAGTCAGACCCGTCGTATGGTTTATAATCTCAGTGGGTTACAGCAGCCACTCCCCCACAAAAATAGATCAGTTTAACTCCTATAACATTAGTATCTTGTTTTCAGAACATGTCCTTTTTCCCCCTGTAAGAGACGTGTTCAGAGGAACGCAATGGAGACCGTTTAAAGTTTAAAGTGAAACTAAAATCAGGCTTTATTATACGAGGAATTCACAGTTACTATAAATATAGAAGTGCAAATAGCTAAAACACGCGTTCTAAGTCAAACTTCTTTGCGTTTTGATTATTAATTAAAAACATCACAAATACAATTTCTGTGACAAAACAGTGACAAAAGACAAAGAAGTTTCACTTAAAATGTGCGTGCTCAGCCCACACACACTTTTTTCTCACAACCTTGGAAATCCAGGCGCACATTCCCACTTGAACTTTTGTTCATACCATAATGACTATATTTTGTATAGAGCACTTTGTGCCCAGAGCATTCCATTTCCGGAAGGTTTCATCTGTTATTTACCAATTAGAACAACCAATACTCCTTTACAGTATATGAAAGATACAAAGTAGCTGTGCTTCAAGGATTTGTACTTGTAAACTTTAGGTTCACACAGAGGTTGCATCCTGTCCTTGAATCCTATGGAAACTCTGTATTATAACACAATAGGCTGTGTAATCATTAGGATACATTAAGTCTGCTACATATACAGTATATTCAGAATACTCTTGCACTTTGGACAGTAATGGTCTGTTCCAAATAAATGAAAACATAAAATGTGGTGTAAACTCATGTTTTTATAGTTCAGTTCAAGCTACTGTACTCAAAAAACGGAAATATTGCCAATGCAGTAGATGTTGAACATTGTTTTTCGATTTCTTCAATGAATGGTATCTTGCTGCAGGAATGTACTCACAATCTTGATGCCGTGAAAGTAGCAACCTGAATCGGATCGCAGACTCGGCGTGCTCCAGCCGAATATCCGGAAGCAGAAAAAATTGCTGCAAAGGCGGTTCACTGCTGTCCAGTAGGGATTTACCGGACAGCAGTGAACCGCCTTTGCAACAGTTTTTTCTACTTCTGGATTTCCAAGGTTGATTTGGACAAATAACCCACTGCTCTGCAAGAGACAAAATTCTTTTCGATGAACCACTACTGCCCAGATCCAGAAAAGGTAATAAGTTTTAGAAACTTTAAAACTATTTTTATTAATGTCTTTTGTAGTGACTCGGGGATCTGAAGAACTGCTCAACACGGTAAACTAACTGTTTCTATTGATTTGATCAGAATGGCAACAGTCCTGCATGTTGAGTTACTAGTGAAGAACTTGAATGCACAGCAGTATATGGATCACATTGAGATGCCCTTTTTGTGAGTAGCCTACTGCTTGTTTGAGCATCAACACCATGAGAAATCTGTACCTTGTAAATGTTTTGTTGAGTTGTCTAAAAGATATTTGGTACGATTATCTGCATGGTAGTCTTAGCAGTTCTGAAACATTCAGAAATCGCAATGTACATTTTATGGCTCTTGTTTAAATATTATTTTTGCACAAAACTACAGTATTTAACATTTTATTCTGTATTAAATTTACAAACACGTAAAACTGACAGAGGATAACTGTGTGTGTGTGTGTTATGGACTAAAGTTCAGCTACAGTGTATGTATGTCTTTATTTATATAGTGCCGACAGTGTACACAGCACTTTCCAAAGACAATACAGTACAGGGAATAATAATACAATAAGCGCAGTAAAATCAGACAATAGGAAAGGAAATCCCTGCCCCTGAGAACGTACAATCTAAGTGGAATGTTGGGAGACGTACAGGGGCAGTAGGTGAGGGAATAAGTGCAGTAGACGGCAGTACTTGGCCACAGTGGTTGGTAGGAGTGACTATGGGTGTGGGACTGTAGCCATAAATGCAGGCTATGGGGATGCAAGCAGAAAAAAGGCAGTACACTGCCAAAAGAAGGAGGAGGCTCACAAGTAAAAAACAAACAAACGATTTATTCCATAATTGGATTAGACATGACCCCTAGAGCAGCAGCACAGGTAACACACCTACGCGTTTCGGGCCGTGTGCCCTTTCTCAAAGTGACTGTGGGTGTGGGACAGTAGCCATGAGTGCAGGTTATGGGGATGCTTCATTTTAATAGAGGTGAGTAATGAGGAACACCCTGCATCAAAGAAGTGTTATCAAATAACAATAATATACTATTAAAGGTGATATTGAATGTTTAGATAATACCACGGCAACTGGAATGTCAGTGGATCATGTTTTTGTTCATATAATTTCAAAGCACAACACTATTGTACCATTACAATGCAGTCTGTTTACTGTTACACTATACAACAGCTCTTTTCCATTTAGATGCCAAAGGTTTCAGGAGTAAATTTCCACATAAGTCGAATACAGGAACTGCAATTGGGTAAAAATCCTTCAGCCATGAAATGCCTTTTCAACCACAGAATAATTTGTATGTTCATTTGTATGTATTGTATAATTGTATTTATATAGTGCAGGGCTTTACAAAATTACAATGGGGATAAGATCAGCAAGTAAATAGGAACATAATTCAAAAGGAGACCCTGTTCCAAAGAGTTTATAATCTAAATGGTATGATGAGAGACACAGGAGGAAAAGTGCCTTTACTAAAAGTGCAAATCAGGCAAGTAAAGTGCATCAGGAGTTAGTAGGCATAAATAATTGTGTAGGCATAATTCCATGGTATGTATTTTTAAAAGGTGAATGTTCAGCTAGGATTTAAAAATGAATAGAAAAGGTGCTTGATATACAGGTGCGCCGACGAGTATTCTAAAACTTGCCTTAAACTTGCCTTGGGAAATCTGGGGCTATCACCAACAAGATTCAGGTACATGCTGCAACATTTCAGTGACATTTCTGCAGCGACTAATGGCCCATTGGATTAACACAGCAGGGGTCCCTGGCAGTCCCATTCAGTTTGAATGGGACTGCCAGGGACCGCCCGCTGTTAATCCGATGGGCCATTAGTCTGTCTGCAGAAATGTCACTGAAATGTTGCAGGATGTACAGTACCCAGCATGTACCTGGGTCTTGTTGGTGATTGCTCCAGATTTGATTTAGAATACTCGTCGGCACTACAGTATTGAGTGGAAAAGCGTTCCATAGGTAAACGAGACATTGAAAGAGTGGTGACAAAGGTAGGAGGAAATCCATGACAGGGCAGTGCCACAGGTGGTCCAGGACATGTGGCCGCAGCCATCTCCGCCGGCGATTCAACGCCAGTGAACTCGCCGCAGGGATCCTCCACTGCTGGCCACTTCGCTGCTAAAATAAGTCACTAAACTTATCCCCTAATGTTAACCCCTAAAACTAACGCTACCCTTTGCCCTAAACCTTAACCCCTTACCCTAACCACTAAAACCCCTAAAGCAATCACCCCTACCCTAAAACTTACACCTACCCTACAACTTACCTTCTCGTAGAAACGGCCAGCAGTGGAGGGTCCAGTGGCTGCAGTGGAAGTTTCCCCTGCAGCCACAAGCCGGTGGGGACTTTGTCATGGCGAAATGGCCATGACCAAATGTCCCATTTTGGTTCCGCAGGTGCTAAGTGTGTGAAGGATGTGCAGTGGAAGAGGATGGTGAACAGCATCGAAAGCAGAGGAGAGGTCAGGATGAATCCGAATTAAGTCGTTTCCTTGTGATGTACAATATAGTTTGGAAAACATATGCCTGGAAATCTAACTGTAAATTACACAGTAACAATTATCATGGACTGTTACACCCCCTACTGTATTTGAGGGGGCTCATACTAAACTGAGGATATCAACAGCACTTCCTGTGTTGAGGATGGAGCAATAAAGTACTTTTAAGAAAATCACAATGCTAGGCATTTTCCCATCAAAGAATGTAAATACAAAGCAAAACAAAAAAAATCACAATGAAGAACTATGTGATCAAGATAAAAAAAAAACAAAACCGTAAAATCAATTGTAGGGGTAACTGCTTCACCAAATTAAGGTAAAAAAGCCCAGCTAGTTACCCCTTAAAAAAAAAACGTATAACTTGGCTGGCTAAGTAATGTATATTTCAGCCCAATGTATGTCATGTCTGGGTACGCACAGGGAATTTGGGCTAGCTGTGTGTAATTCTAAGTCCTGTCTTTTACATAAATACCTTATGTCTGTATTTATTCCTGTGTTAGAAATTCCCCCCAGCTTAGATACTTGGTATTGTGTGGTGATGAAATTAACATGTCAGCCCTGCAAATGATGTTATGTGCATGTTCCTATAATTTCTATGGAGGGAGATTCTGTAATCCATTTAGCTGAGCTGTGTCATAGAAAAGATATGATCAGGACAAAGGTAAGGGACTAATTAATGGAATCAGTTACTAGGTCTGAGCCCCAGGCACTTTATCTTGGCTGGCTGCCCTTGCTCAATGTTAAAGGATAGCCACCAAGGAATATATGAGGGACACTGCTGATCAGAGCACTAAAAAAGGGCACACGGCCTGAAATGCGTAGGTGTTGTTTTGCTGCTGCTCCAGGGGTCAGTCATGATCCATTTATTGAATAAATAACCTAAATTTTATTTGTGAGCCTCCTCCTATTTTTTGGCAGTGTGCTGCCTTTTTTCTCCAATTCTCCTGTTCACCCTGCTGGGCAGATCAGCACGCCGTTTGAAAACCGCAACAGGATCACACTGAAGTACCTTGGAATCAAACAGTGTTTGTTCCTGTTTCCTTATGCTATTGTGCCAGCTTTATATGGGACAATCTTTGTACTCTATATGTGTGTCAGAGAGCACAAGGTACTAGTCCCTTAAAATACCTGGCAAGGGATTCATTATATAGTGGAGTGGTCCTAGCGGAGTATCATACAGTATATCTATGGTAGGCAATTAATCTTTGAAGCACCGGTCACCCACATCCTTGATCAGAGCACTAGTCCATCTGAGAGACACTCTGGGAAGAGTGTGAAGTCCATCTGAGAGACACCCTGGGAAGGAGTGTGGAGTTTGACTGTGACCAGCTAGAGATACATTTCAGAGTGGCTGCTGTGTTTTCAGCACTCTGATATCCTGAAGCAGAGAAGCGGACAGGGTAAACCCATTTCAAGCGGGTCCCTGCGCCTAGTGAGACTAGAGACTTCCCCCAGGTCACCAGTGTATGTTATATTGTGTATGTGACGGTTTACCAAGGATAAACTCTGTTTGTTAAATTACTTTGTCCTGTACTTAGTGATAGTGAACCCAGAAGGTTTCGGTGTTAAAAGTACTGGTCTCCCGTGGACAGCAATTTGCACATATAGTACAAAAAAATGTTGTGCAACATTTCCGTTAAACAGTTCCTTTACAGAACACATTAGTTGCAAGCGTTTATGCAACTGGAATTATGGCAAATTCAGTCCCATATCTGAAATAAATGGATGACACTTATAATAAATACATTTGGAAATTCACCACGGACCTCACGCTTGCTGGGAATATATTGCAATCTAAATGTTTGCCAATTTTCAATAACATACTGTACTTTGTCTCAAGGTCTGTACCTGCCAGTTTTCTGTCTGTGGGGGATGCTGTGCGCAGGGAGAGAAACATATACTCTGCAGGGGTTTTGATATTGCATTAGGACAGCATGACAAAGGAACAAGAAGCATATTAACTAAGCATTGTTACTCCATAAGACTCCTTCCAGCATTACTTTATTACCCATTCACTTGAGTATACTGTATATACTGTACATGTGTATATAATATATTAATAGCAGGCTAAAAAAAAGTTTTCTATTTAAAAAAGAAACAAAAAGAAAATCTCAACGTTGATGTCATCTATGGTAGAGTAAGTTGCAGGTATGGTAGACGGGTACAATTTCTCAGGATGGGAAAATGCAATATAACTCTATATCTAGAAGCATAGATACCTGTAACACGTTTGATTCAACAGTGCTAAAGAATCCCAGTCTCAAATGAACAGTTTGTAATAACTTTTACAGTGCCAGTGGTCCGGTAGCACCAGAGTGCCCCCGGCATTGTTGCGATCACATTACTTCCACTGACCGCTCCAGCGGTTAGCCCAATCAGCAACCCTACAAAACAAGTATTTGTGTCATGACGTACCTGGTCCGTCACTAGGGCCTCTGGTGTGCCAGGTCCAGTCCAGTACCTGGTATGTAATACGGGCACTCTAAAGCTTAAAATCATACACTTTTCAAATTCACCATCCTGCTGTTACCAAATTGTCCATCTCATGTGTAACACCATAAAAGACATCACAAGAAGCGACAGTTGCACAGCAGAGGTGCAGAACATGGCCGCACACAGAGCTCCATTACCTGTTGTGTTTTGACATCGTTATTTTATTGATACTTAGGAATTTCTTAATACAATAAACACATGATTTGATCTTACATGAAACGACAGGGGTTAGTTGGAAATATTTAGCTGGGGGTGGGGGACTCGAAACAACTGATAAATATATATATATATATATATTACATACATTTGGAGAGAGAAGCTCATAAATACTGTACCTGCATGACACGTGCTAGTTCCCTGTGAAAACTAGAAACCAGAAACTGAAAATGGAAGTGTAACTAATAGAGTACAGAACATGAATTTCATCTTAATTCACTAAGTTATGTCTCTCTACTACTCATCCCCACGGTTCCATGTCTCTATCCTCTGTCCTCCACCGTATAACACTCTCTTTGCCAACAGCTCCATCTCTCCAAGTGTCCTTTGTCTCGCTCTTTTCACTGTCTAACTCCCCTCTACCATATGTAATTCACCAATCCCCAATTATGTATTTTGCCCATGTCACTCTCTCCATGTGTTCTGCATCCATTCTACCTCTGTCACAGTGGCTCTCCTCATGTGCCCTGTATCTTACTTCTGTCACTGTCTCCTCTCCATGTGCCCTTTATCTTACTTCTGTCACTGTCTCCTCTCCATGTGCCCTGTATCTTACTTCTGTCACTGTCTCCTCTCCATGTGCCCTGTATCTTACTTCTGTCACTGTCTCCTCTCCATGTGCCCTGTATCTTACTTCTGTCACTGTCTCCTCTCCATGTGCCCTGTATCTTACTTCTGTCACTGTCTCCTCTCCGTGTGCCCTGTATCTTACTTCTGTCACTGTCTCCTCTCCAAGTGCCCTGTATCTTACTTCTGTGTCTTTCCCCTGATCTGTCTTACACCTACAGTATCTCTGTCACTTCACTTTTTATATCCCTTCTCTTGTCCCTGTCCTAATCATGTCACTCAGTCTCTGACTTTATAAGCCTACAGCATGTGTTCTTATGAGTGTTTATTACTTAGCTGTAGTTGAGGCTAGCCCGGGCATGCTGTATTTGTCATACAATCTCTCCCTCAAGAAGAGCCATGTTATAAAACAAAAGTACTTGTCCAAAATATTCCGAGAGCCACAACACATGCATGAATATTACACCCCACAAACACATACATATACTGTACACACACTAATAGATATATACTGTACTATATAAGCATTAACATACAACAAACTTCAATCCGAATTAAGGAAAGGAAACAATATGTGGGGGGATAAAATGCATCTCACAATAATAAGTCCCTTAATTAGTTTTTCTGTGCAAAACAGGTTTGTCATTTGATATTTCCACATTTTTCCTCTCACTCAATCCCCCAACACACTCAATTCGCTCCTTCACACACACTCAATTACGACCCCCCCGGCCCACACACACACTCAATAACCTACCTGCCCTCCTCACATATAAATAAGTAAATAAATAAATGGAGAAAAAAAAGTCTATCATAGGAATTGAGGTGTGTGTGTTTGTGTGTGTGTGTGTGTGTGTGTGTGTGTGTGTGTCCAAAGCCTGAGAATTATGTATATGTGATAGGGCATGGCCTCACTTTTTGGTGAATAATCACTACATTTGAGATTGTAAATAATAATAATCACTACATTTGAGATCAACCCCTTAAATACACACGTGCTACGCCCCTAAATACACACACACCAACCCCCCCAATACACAACTACCTCCCTAAATGCATGCACACACACTATCCTCACTCAAATACACACACTACCCCCCCAAATACACACACACTACTCCCCAATACACACACTACAACCCCTCCCCCCCACCACCACCTGAAATACACACGCTTACTTACATTGGGCCTGCCTCTCTCCCTCACTGTCCTGCCGGTGGCTGCTGGGGGTGCTGGGCCAGCACTGAAGTCAGGGCTCTTGTTGCCACCAGGCCCGGATCTCCCCAGCTGCAGGCCTGCCTCTCTCCTGCACTGTCCCACACAGGGCCTCTTTCATGTCGGTGCGCGCCGAAAACTAGGCAGCTTCCGGCGCATGCCGACATCAGAGAGGCCTGGCGTGGGACGGTGCAGGAAGCAGGCCCACAGATGGGGAAAGCCCCCTCTTGCCCCCACCCCCGCAACCACCGGCAGGACAGTGAGGGAGAGGGGCCCACAGTAGCTGGGGAGTGACAACCTGCGGACGGAAAAGAGCTGCAAGTAGATGCGGAAAGAGACACAGGTTAGGACCCGTGTCCTAGATTCTGCTGCTCACTGGAGCTAGTTTCCAGCAGGGGAGGACATGTTTCTTTAATGGCACAGGCACCATAAGAGAGGACGCATTGGACCCCGGTCACCAAGGCAATCCCATCCCTGCATGAAAACATTCAGATTTGGGTTTCTCTTAATTGTGTGTAGCCTTCATTAAGTTAAGGTATTGAACAATATGCACTGCCAGGGCCGCCAACGGGGGAGAACTGGGACAACTGGTCCGGGCCCGGCGACTGCGGGGACCTGTCTGGCCAGCGCTGGAATTTGGGCACGGCCAGAGGTTAGGCTAAACTTCTGTTTCTGGCTGCCGGGCGCCAGCTCTTCCCAGCAGTGGCCCAACCTTCAACCCACGTGCTGGGCCCCAACTTCTACATATCCACAACTTGGATCGGGTAGGTACCGGAAGCCTCCCCCGTCAAGGTAAAATTGGGGAGAGGAGATTGAGTGTGAGGGGGGAGTGGGACTTGAGAGAGAGTGAGGTTTGAGAAGGATTGAGGGAGAGGGGGTCAGTGTGTGTGTGAGAGGAGGAGATTGAGTGGTGGTGTAAGTAAGGGAGGTGTGAGCGGAGTGTCAGGTGGAAGTGTGAGGACTGAGTAAGAGAGGAAGGAGGTACAAGAGAGGGAGAATGAATGAGTGAGCAAGAGGGGGGAGGGAGTGATCAAGAGAGGGGGTAGAGGTGGGGTGTAGGTGAGGGAGGGGAAGTGAGAAATACATGGGGGGAGGGAGAGAATGAGAGGGGGGAGTTTGAGAGAGGGTAGAGAAGTAGAGGGGAGAGTGTGAGAAGTGGTAGAGAAATAGAGGGCGGAGTGTAAGAAGGGGGTGAGAGAGTGAAGGGGGGCGTGGTGTTAGACAAAGGGGAGGGGCTCACAAGGCCACCAGCCCTGTGCCGTACCAGCAGCAGCAGCAGCTCTAAATACAGGTTAGGGCTGGTATTGTAGCTGATAATTCTTTCCAGGGTCAGAACCGGGATAATCCACAGTGGGCCCCAACTCCCCTATACGCATCAGGATGACTATAGGCTGAGGTCCACAAATAACAGATCATGGGAATAAGTGCTTCAGACATATAAGTAACATTTCGGAAGAGGAGTCCCTGCTCCAAAGTGCTTACAATCTAATTGATAGGTAGGAAGAACGTACAGAGACATTAGGATGGCATTCCGGTAAGTGCGTCTGTAGGGGGCAAAACTTTATGTATCGTGTATAGTATTAGCCACAGTGCTACTCATATGCTTCTTTAAGCAAGTGTGTCTTAAGGTGGGTCTTAAAGGTGGATAGAGAGGGTGCTAGTCGTGTTTTGAGGGGAAGGGCATTCCAGAGGTGTGGGGCAGTCAGTGAGAGGTTTAAGGCGGGAGAGGGCTTTGGAAACAAAGGGGGTAGAGAGAAGACATCCTTGAGCAGAAAGCAAGAGTCGGGATGGTGTATAGCGAGAAATTAGAATTGAGATTTAAGGAGGAGCAGAAGAGTGTAAAGCTTTAAAAAAGTGAGGAGGAGACTTGAGTGTGAGATGCGGGATTTGATTGGAAGCTAGGACAGGGATTTCAGCAGGGGAGACGCTGAGACAGGTTTAGGAAAGAGTAGAGCAATTTTGCAGCAGCGTTAAGGATAGATTGTAGGGGATACAGGTGAGAGGCAGGAAGGCCGGACAGTAATTGAGACGGGAGAGAATGAGGGCCCGAGTCAGAGTTTTAGCTAAAAGTAACATTGCTTCTTGTGACATTGCTCCTTGTAACAGAAACATGATGGTGAAACTACTAGTGGCACCAGTTGCTGAGAGCTCTGCAGCTCAAGCTGCTGCAGGACACAGCTGCGCTTATCAACTGTGAGATATCACTTAGCTCTCCTGGGCCAGTTTGTAAGAAAAGAATGAATGTGTCTTGGAACGTAATACCTTAAGGAGAAAGTGAAATAAAGGCAAATGATATCACTTCTGTTTTTATCATTGTGGATAAAAGCAATCTATGGCCACATGCAGTATTACAAATGTGGAGAAATGCTGCACAAACAAAAATCTTTTTAGAAATGTATACAGGGATATACCAAATAAGTAAACATGGGAAAGATGTTGATCCAGAGAGAAATCTAATTACAATTATTGGAGTCAGGAAGGAATTTATTTTCCCCATGTTGATCCATCATTGGATGTTTCACTGGGGTTTTTTTTGTTTGCTTTCCTCAGCTCAATATTCTGTAAGTACAAATATAGGACAAGGATCTGTCATCTAAATTTAACATAGGTTGAACTTGATGGGCATATGTCTTTTCAACCTCATCTACTATGTAACAATATATCTTGAGAAACTGACAAATTGTGAACTTACAGATCACGAAAAGTTTGCAAAGTTGTTAACGTCTGCAAAAATGTGTGAAGCTTTAGCAACTTAATTTGTATTTGTAAATTCTACACTCGGCTTGAAATTCTTTACTTCGAATACCACAAATAGGGCACTAACAGGAATACACCATTAGCCTGATGGAGTTCGAGTTGGTAGTTTCCGTCTTATACTGTCTTGTGTGTATGGGCTAATGCTTGTGTAACCTTCAAAGGTTACTAGCAATACTAGCGTCTGCTGAACCCCACCTGACCTAACCCCCTGGTTGCTATGGGGATCATCATGTCACGTAGGTTTATTTAAAGAGAAGCGAAGGTTTGGACATGAGGGGAGGAGCCTTAGGGAGAGTAGACACCATATTCTTAAGGTAATAGAATGGACCCGGCCCCCTTACTTTATTTTCTAGACCGGGAGAGTACCCTTGTCATTTAGGGTCCCTAGAGAAGATAGATAAGTCCAAGATAAATGCTGAGTATGAAACGGCATGCGTCATAGGGCCTCAGTAAGGAGGAGTCCCGGATACCAGTGGATTGGCTCTAACCGCAGATCTGCATATACAGTCCTCTCAGGCTTAAGTGGAAGTGGCAGTAACCATAATGGCTAAAGGTATTTGGTTACATACGCAGGACCCGCTAGGATCCCCAATTGGCCGAGCATTACCAAAATAAAGAGGAAAGAGGTTCCACAGCTAAGATGAGGGGGTCTCGGGTCTTATCACAATAAAGGAACAAGATATGTACATTCATAAAAGTGTTAAGGAAGGGCACTGATTGATGAACAGTATTCATGTATGTCTGATGTAAGATACAGTGCAACATATCAATATATGGATGAACGGTCCCGGTGTTTGAGGACATGAATAAATTACAGTTGTGCTATAAAAGTTCCTGGTGCCCATTATTCAACAACCTACCAACACCTGAATTTCAGCACCCTGAGTTAAGGTAAACCATGCGGAGTAGTCGTTTACACACCCCACCGATGCAATCTCCCTAGGAAGCCAGGCACGGCTGAGCAGCAATTATCCCCAGTGTGACTGTCAATCCGCCTGTAATCATATGTCAAAACCAGACAAAGAAAGAGGAAGTGGCTTTACAGTTCCCACCTCAGCATAGGACTGATGAGGATTACTGACTGACTTCACTTTACACAGTGACATTACAAAGGCGGATCCTGATTCCTGAACAATAGGTCTCATCCTCTAAGTATAAAAGGGCACCTGCTCCAAGTTAGCTCTTCACTACCTCTCCCCAGTACCAAATTGCACACTGCACTATATAGTACATTGTGAGAAGGAGGATGCTGAACAACGGATGTTTCAACCCATCTGCGGCTTAGATCCACAAAGCTCCATTAGGTCACTTACGGGCTTATTCTATATCAGCGATAAAGACATTTTGGGCTGAAATCCCCATTGCAGTTGGCTGCTATAGAATAGTCCCCTTATAATGTGCCGTTAATCTAATTTAACTTCACATTAAGAGGGACAGCGTTTCTTCAAAAGATAATGACATACCGTTTAGTCATGTTTCTCCCTAAAATCCTAGCATTATAGATCATAACATGCAAATGAGAGGTTGTCATAACATCACATATCCACAAAAGTCTGTTAAGGTTTATTTGAGGATTTAACATTACGTAATTTAGTTATACCTAAACTAGCCGTTACTCCTATCCAGACACTGAAATAGGTATTTTGCGGTGGATGGGCGTAACGTCGCAGTTGGGCATAATTTACATAGCATCACATTATTTGCCGCTACACTTAACCCCCTATTTCGAGGTCTGAGTAGGAGTAACACCAAGACCTTGCATAATGTCAGATTATGGGAAGATAATGCAACGTTATGCTGCAGCACAATAATGTTACATACCGTAACACCTATGCTAATGAGATGTAGTTTGGACATGATCGTCCATGTTAATTTCGGGGACGTGTCTCATTCCTGTTTTGGGTACCTTCAGGATAGGAGCCTTAACTTAATCGAGCATTGTGCATGTAGCCCTTACTGTGCAAGAGCAGCAGGGAATTTATGCATTAATCTCCAAAAACGGATAACATCACATGACAGATGTAATCTTTTTTTCATCGCCTCTGTTATCATTTCTAAAGGGACTAATTTCTATGAAAGTGTGCTTTTACCATTAAATATATGCTAATAGAGTCATTGTCATTCTGTGAATCTTACAGCCAGTCTGCCGAGGTGCTTTTTACTCATTTGTTCTCGTACATCAAGGTTGGGTGAGGTTTGTCTTACACTCAAGCGCCACCGATCACAGAACCATCTGAACAGAAATTAAGGATGAATTGGCTCTAACAGCACTTTATATACTGTATGCTCCTATTCACGCAAGTTTGACAAAAATAGCATATTTTCACTTTGCAATTGTAATTTTTTTTTGCATGTAAATCCTTGCTAATGGCTTCACAAATGTTCACAAAGCGAATTGTGACACATTTACAGTACACGTCTTTATTCTGAAGCTGTCTTCCTCTTGCTCAGGAAGAATTATGCTCTGTTAATCAAAAGGGAGCTTAAATATTTCTGATCAGAGGAGGAAAGACAGGTCACAGCATAAGGAAGAGGAATATGTATGTATTGAGGTACAGAAGTTTGCTTTCATGCTCCTTTGCATGTCATTTCCCAGAATCCCTAGCTGCAATGGAAGCATTGTAGGCTAGGAGATCATGCTGAAAAGCAGGGTTGCAGACCTGTCTGAGATGTGAATGTACTAACAAGTGATATTTGTATTTGTTTTCATGCACTCCAATTTTGCTTTACATCTTCTGCTTGAAGCTGCATCAAATGTGGTGGAATATTTTTGATGCTAAGAAAAATAGAGAAAACAAATATGGATATTGATACGTCCTATTGTAAAACAAACCTCACCCAACCTTAATGCACATGTGAACAAATGCGTAAAAAGCACCTGGGCAAACTGTTTCTACCATTTTACAGGCTGACAATGACTATTAGCATTATTTAATGGCAAAAGCACACTTTTGTAAATATAAATCTATCCCCGTAGAAATGATAACAGATGCCTTTGTGTGATTTTACCCGTTTTTGGAGATGAATGCATAAATAACAGGCCCATGCTCAACAATGTAACAAGCTCGGTAACCCACAGTTAAGTGTAGCAGATTCCATTAAGTGCACGGAAATTACCGCGTCGTCCAACAGCATCTTTATAATCTTACCTTAGCAACGTTCTAATGTTGATTTAAACTACATGGGTAGAAGGGAGCGGATTCAGTGAAATTCCTTATTTCAATGATCGGCAAAAAAAAAAAAAGAGAGAGAACTTGTTAGAAACGCTGTTGAATTTTATTAAGTAGGAACATGAATTTATATTCATAAAGATTTTTTTTACAAAATGTGTCCATCTCAACCAGAGAGTTAAAGTTTATACTTAATGCAGCAATCTATGGCCAGGGCTCACGGAGCTCAGATATGGGCTATCTCAGCTCCATCCCACGTTAACTGCTATTGAAGTCCATGGTAGTTAACGCGGATCAAGCTGCTTTATTCTTTATTGGAGCTTAATGAATCCACCTGAATGTTGCTACTGTAGTTTCTTTTTCTTTTAGTGCATTTTCAGACAGTAGGTTTGACTCTATTCAAACCTGGTTTTCAGCAGGATTGTACCATTTTTCATTACTGAAATACCAAGCCCTAAAATGCATAGCCAAAGGATGTATGACATTATCCAGGGGGAATTTTAATAATGAAATATACTGTGGATAGCAAAAAAAAATAGCAAATTATTAATAGCCCTTTTATTTTGATAATTTGTAAAAAAAATAAATAAAAGAAGAGGGTGCAAGAGTTTTCCCCCTAAAATTTGATGCCCTATGAAATGTTTTGCCAAGCCTCAAAGGGTAATAATGTTCCCATCATCGCCAGGCAGACAACAGGTAGGGCCGGTGGGGAAAGTGTGTGAGAGGTAGAGCAGAGTAAGTGAGAGACAGGGGGAAAGGAGACAGAGAAGAGAGGGGAAGTCTGAGAGAGATGGGGGGGGGGGAAGAGAGGGTGCATTGATTTTATTTGTCACCTTAAAAGTGGCATACGTCTTTTTGTTATACACTGCATTATTATGTGCCGGTTATACACTGCATTATTATGTGCCGCTTATACACTGCATTATTATGTGCCGCTTATACACTGCATTATTATGTGACGCTTATATATTGCATTATTATGTGACGCTTATATACTGCATTATTATGTGACGCTTATACACTGCATAATTATGTGACGGTTATACACTGCATTATTATGTACTGCTTATACACTGCATTATTATGTGACGGTTATACACTGCATTATTATGTGACGGTTATACACTGCATTATTATGTGCCGCTTATACACTGCACTATTATGTGCTGCTTATACACTGCACTATTATGTGCCAGTTACACACTGCATTATTATGTGCCGCTTATACACTGCATTATTATGTGACGGTTACACACTGCATTATTATGTGACGGTTATACACTGCATTATTATGTGACGGTTATACACTGCATTATTATGTGACGGTTATACACTGCATTATTATGTGACGGTTATACACTGCATTATTATGTGACGGTTATACACTGCATTATTATGTGACGGTTATACACTGCATTATTATGTGACGGTTATACACTGCATTATTATGTGACGGTTATACACTGCATTATTATGTGACGGTTATACACTGCATTATTATGTGCCAGTTATACACTGCATTATTATGTGCCGCTTATACACTGCACTATTATGTGCTGCTTATACACTGCACTATTATGTGCCAGTTACACACTGCATTATTATGTGCCGCTTATACACTGCATTATTATGTGACGGTTACACACTGCATTATTATGTGCCAGTTATACACTGCATTATTATGTGGCGGTTACACACTGCATTATTATGTGACGGTTACACACTGCATAATTATGTGCCCGCTTATACACTGCATTATTATGTGACGGTTATACACTGCATAATTATGTGCCCGCTTATACACTGCATTATTATGTACCAGTTATACACTGCATTATTATGTGACGGTTATACACTGCATTATTATGTGCCAGTTATACACTGCATTATTATGTGATGGTTATACACTGCATTATTATGTGACGGTTATACACTGCATTATTATGTGACGGTTTTACACTGCATTATTATGTGCCAGTTATACACTGCATTATTATGTGCCAGTTACACACTGCATTATTATGTACCGCTTATACACTGCATTATTATGTGCCAGTTATACACTGCATTATTATGTGACAGTTATACACTGCATTATTATGTGACGGTTATACACTGCATTATTATGTGACGGTTATACACTGCATTATTATGTGACAGTTATACACTGCATTATTATGTGACGGTTATACACTGCATTATTATGTGACGGTTATACACTGCATTATTATGTGACGGTTATACACTGCATTATTATGCCGCTTATACAGTCAGTCCTCGTTTTACAACGCTTCGTTTTACGATGAAAGGCTTATCCGACACTATCCAATGCGTCCCTATGGGCATTTTTATGCCGCCTAAACGGCTTATCCAACGCTCTTACGACGCTTTGCAAAGTTGCAACAATTGGCCAATCAGAAGGCTGCAGGTCAGGGAAATCAGTCTGTGTGAAGGTTTAGTGGTATATTTTAGGCCCTTAACCATGTCTGATAAAAGCAAAAAGCAAAGTGATGTTGCCCAAAAACGTAATAGAAAATCTGTTACTTAGAGACAAAACTAAACATCGTAAAGTGCTCTGAGAAAGGAGAGACGAACACAGAAATTTGAAGTGCCTTGGATATACCTTGCACGACTGTTGTGACAATTATAAAAGATAAGGCAAGAATCTTGGAACAGATTAAGGTCTCAGCTCCTATGCAACGTACAACAATAAGGCAACGTGTTGGGCATATTGCTGAGGTAGAAAAACTCCTCATTATATGGCTGGAAGATCAATCCCAGCGTCATGTGCCCATTAGTTTAGCCTTAATTCAGGCGAAGGCTTTGAGTCTCTATGAGGACATTAAGCACCAGCATGGAGAAGGGTCCACTGAGGAAACGTTCACTGCAAGTAGGGGCTGGTTTATGCGGTTTAAAGAGAGGGCAAACTTGCATAACATTAAAGTGACCGGGGAAGCTGCTAGTGCGGATGAGGAGGCAGCTAAAACCTTCCCTGTTACATTAGCCAAAATTATAGAGGATGATGGCTATTGCGCTCGTCAAGTTTTCAATGCAAACGAGACTGGGCTCTTGTAGGAGGACATGTGCAGAGGTACATAATGGAGACTGTTTTAAGGTGAAATTAAAACAAGGCTTTATTGTGCCTGTCGCTTTAAACACAGCAAAAAATCAACATCAGAGAAATAGTGAGCCCAATAAAACTTGCTCCACTTTGGCATATATGTATCCTTCTATTCCAGCCCCTTTTAACTGGCTGGCTAACCAGGCTATTCATCAGCCCAAGTCATATAGATATATATATAGACAAGTCAATGGAAAATAAAGTATAGGGTGGGAGGAGTTAGGATCCCGTGAGAGCAGTGCAGTCTCTGTGGCTTGAGAGGTGAGGAGTCTGCCAGAACCATTGGTTGCAAACCGGAACGCAGCCGAGTGGGGGGAGGGACTCTAATACACCCAACCGGAAAAGATAAGCTGTGAGAGAGCCCTTCTCTTCCGGAGCAAGCACAGGAGGCTGATTACAAGCTGCGGACGGCATCCTCGTGTTGTTTTGAAACGCATGTATTCATGTGAGTACATGTGAGTAACCATTCACTTGTTTTTAGTGCAGGCTAAATAGCCGGATTTGTAAGGCTTGTTATAAGCCGATTTTTAATAAATTTGTGACCCTCCTTTTTTGCCATTGTTCACCTTCCTCATCTGGGGGTTCGTGGAGTTCGGGTGATTCTGGGAATCACGAAATCCCAAGAGATCAAGGAAGTACCCAGGGGATTCGAGGTACATAAGAACATAAAGTGAATAAAGCACAGATTGTCTCCACTGTACCCTGAAAGAGACACTCTTGTAAGTGTATTCAGTCCACACTGGGGAAGTTGGAATAAGGGGTTAACATCAAACATCAGTAGTACTGCGCAATGGTGTACCCTTTTATCAATTTCAGGTGTATTGAAGAATAGCAGCAGCAAAGAAACACTACAGCCATCCACTTCAAGTCTTGGACTTTGAGACACTCTTCAAAGACTGGTTTTGTTTCCTATGGACACAGTGACTCTTTAAGCGCCAGGTATCCTCATTTCACCTTTACAGTTTTGTATGCAAATTGAGGTAATTTGCATTGTGGGAAGCCTACGGCAGCTTTGGCCTCTTGTAATCACAATTGGTTTGTAAATTCACGTGTAAGTCACACTTTAATAGGTTTAGCGCTTGAGTTAGGGTATTCACTTTATTTTAATTATCTGTTTCCAGGGTTGCTGCCTTTTCTCCGGATTATCAGCATCCAGGTTTAGAAGTCTTATTTGTCAGCTCCAGAGATCTGTGTTCTCTTGGTCAGTCTCTCCTGGGAGACTCAAGAACCTCTGCTCTGTTTCCTTGTTCAGCTCACACATGAGCTAAGGAGTCTCACTTCCTGTCTCAAAAGACAGGCTTTTCTAAGCAATCAGGCAGGTGGTGTTAGTTAATTGCCTACCAGCAGTTAACCACCACACTGCTGGATTAGAGGCACATTTGTGAACAGGGATAAAAGTCCCCTGTTACAGCTCTACTGGAAGAAAATGCCCAGAAGAAGCTACATTGCAAAAGAGGAAACATCTACTGTATGCCTAGTTTTAAAGTTGCAAAGGACCGGCTGACTCTTCTGCTTGGATCAAATGCTGCAGGTGATTTCAAGCTAAAACCTTTGCTTGTTTACCATGCATTCAAGGGTTATTCAAAGAACACACTTCCAGTGATTTGGAAGCCCAACCGTAAGGCATGGGTACCAGGAAGCCTTTTTGAGGACTGGTTCCAAAATAATTTTATTCCAGCTGTGCAATTATATTGCACAAGGCAAAATCTTGATTTTAAAGCATTGCTGCTCCTGAACAATGCTCCTGGCCATCCCGTGTTCCTGGATGACCACCATGCAAACATCGTGTTGGTGTTCATGCCTCCCAACACTACCTCATTGTTACAGCCGATGGACCAGGGGGTTATCGCTTCAGTCAAGGCCTACTATCTCAGGCGAACATTTGCCCAGGCCATCAGAGCAACTGATGTGGAAGAAGGTCCAACCTTAAAAGAATTTTGGAAGGGTTACAACATTCTCCATGCTGTAAGAAACATCGGAGAGGCATGGAATGAGGTCAAACAATTCAATTTAAATGGTGTTTGGCGTAATTTGTGCCCTGGTTTTGTCTCAGTTTTCCAAGGCACTACAGAGGCTGTTGCAGAGGTTACAGAAAGTGTTGTGCAAATGGGCAGAGATCTCAATATCCTCGGTTTCCACCTCCAAGTTGAGGAGTTGCTGGCCTCACATTCTAACGAGTTGAGCAATGAAGACCTGATGCTATAAGAACAGCAAAAAATTGCTGCATTATTATGTGCCGGTTTTGCAGCTTCTACATCTGGCCAGGAATTGGAATGCACTGACACGAGCAATTAATGAATACAGTAAGTATTTGTAGTACTCATTAAGGAAACACAAATAAGATTATGTTAAAGCAGCCGTCCAGGTTCCTTGTTTTATTTTGTTTTTTGTTGTTGTTATAGGATTGAAGCAGAGCACTACTCTCCCTTGCATTGATAGCTATGGTAAGACGTGCCACCAGCCCCAACACAGGAGGAGGGACCGGACCACCCAAAAGACAAGAAATGCACAAGACTAGAACCTAGATTAGGTAACTTTCATTTAAGGAATAAAAAAAAGATTCAAAATACAAATATTAATTTGGGAAGATTTTCACTGAATAGAGTGTTTAAAACTCAAATCTCTTGTACACGCGACATACCCACTGTGCACAACTTTAAATGTTACTTAAGAAGTTTCATTAACACAGTTCTTTACAGGTACTGTATTACGTCCCTCTAAAAGTAGTCCCAGAACCCAGCCCAATGCATAACTGTGCAAGCTGTGGCCTTTTTTTTTTATCTCAGTAACTTGTAGTTTATTTAACCCTTCACCTGGACAGGGTTTACTAATGTTAAACTGATGACTGGTAATTTGTGGGATTAGTAATTTTGTGAAGCCTGTGCCTACTCCCTTGTTATTTCTCAGTTTGAATCGGACTGCAGGGACCCCCGCAGTGTTAATCCGATGGGCCATTAGTCTGGCTGCAGAAATCTCATAGAAATGTCGCAGCGTTACTGTGAGAGAGCCCCAGATTTTCCAAGGCAAGTCGTCGGATACTGGTGGCTGCATTTGAATGTCTAAAATGAATTCCTGTTCCAAACGGCTGCCTCATGCCTACTGGCCCTTAAACATTCTGAGGCGGTCTGTGCCACACAGCACGTTCATTCCCAGCTCCAGCTTATTAGGGTCGGATGTCCTACCAAAGGGCTTTTGCTGCATGAATGACCAAAGGCTCATGGTCGATGCGTCCTTTCCATGCACCAGACCCTTTCCCTGCCCCTCTCTCTCAGGGCCATCTGGATCCCGCTACATTAAACTCCCCCGACCTACCCCCTCCAGGAGCCCAGAGAACCAGGTACTCCCCGAGAGGAACTTTAGGGCATTACATATTCATGGGGTATTTGTTCATATGAGCAAAAAGCACCGTTTTTATTCTCAGTATTTATCACTTTTTGCCCTAAATAATAACAGTACTTACTTTTTTAGGCATTAATAAAAGTACAACTACTCATCATTTCTAAGCAGTCTCATTTAGATATGCTCTCACTAAATGCATATACACATATATATATACACATATATACACATATATACACATATATACACATATACACATATATATACACACATATATACACATATATACACATATATACACATATATACACATATATACACATATATACACATATATACACATATACACATATATATACACACATATATACACATATATATACACATTATATATATATATATATATATATATATATAAATATATATATATATATATATATATACACACACACACATACACACAATATAATGATTGGTTGTACAATACATAGATCTACATACTTATAAGATGCTGTGTGATTAATGTATAGTAAAGACACAAATATAAACTATTTTAAATACCATTCGGGAAAATACAGTTTATGCAGATTATTCTGTGGAGGGTTTCTCTTCATACTCCTAGATTACAGGCATACCCGCTATACGGGGCCTCACTTTACGGACACTCGCGAGGACAGACATATTTACAGTACAATAGCCCCATTCCCCCATGTCCGTACGCTCGCTTCACAAGTACGGACACTTATTCAGCCCTACAGACCGACGTAGTTGTGTGACGCGCTGATTCTCCTCGCCCACTTGAAAAGCGGCAGTTCGCGCATGCGCCTGTGAGTAGGACACAGGCACGCCCTGAACAGCAATACCGGCTCCCTACCTCTACCCAAGTGAGAAAAGGTAGTGCTTCACATTAAGTACATTTTCGCTTTACACGTTCTGGACCCATTGCCTATGTTAATGCAGGGTATGCTTTTACTTACTTACATGGGCTGTAATCAGAGGAAACACTTTGTACTCGTTGCTATACCAACACATTCATCTACGATCAGCTCGGCAGAAAATGTTTCCTTGTCCCTTGCAGAGACAAAAATAAGGGCTTTTTCAGTGTATTTTTCCTAATGGAACCACGTAAAATGCCTTGTGGTCCCTCTCTCTGACTATATATTCACACCCTATCCAGAGATGTGGCTTCTTTTCTCTGTATTCCAATTTCAAGACATTTGGGCATGTATATCAATGCAAAAGTGGTGCAATTTGGAGGCAAAAAAAGTGCACCTTATGTCTAACATAAAAAACATCCGCTCTCCCTCTCCTTCACACGCTCCCCCTCTCCTTAACCTCCTCTCCTTCACCCCGATCATTCACCCCCTCTCTCCTTGAACCCCCCCTTTCCTCTCTCTCATCTCGTTCTCTCCTTTATCCCCACCTCTCTACTTCATCCCCTTCCCCTCTCTCTCCTTCACCCCTTCATTGTGTGCGACTTCCTCTTGGATGGCTTTTTAAAACCCCTTACGAAATACTTCACCAGTGAGTATTCTCGGAAATGGTTTGAATCCTATGTTTTTTGGCAGAATTGCTGCTTTAAGTGTAGGCCAGTAATTCATACTATTTTATGTATAAGAGGACAAGAGATGGTTTTCCTTGACTGGTGAATCTTAGTGGTATGTTTCCAGCCCTGGACATAGGCCATTTTTAAATATGCTTTGAGGCTGCTTCTCCATGTCAGACAAGCCTCAGGGTTCAATTTTATGATTTCTTAGTAGACTGAATAAGAGTGTATTGATCAATCACTGTTCTTTGATCCAGAGCACTTATTCGCGATCAACATTTGATTCTCAAAGCAAATTTGTAGTTACTACTGAATTTTATGCTTGATTTCCCCAAGTAACAACAATCAGCTTTTCTCTATCAACTTTTCTTCTTGTTTTGGCAGGTAAATAGTTGCTGGAACAATAAGAAATGTGTCTATATATCAAGTTATGCGTCAGGAAATATGGTAGAAAAAGCACATTATTCATCCCAGTCAGTATTCCATCACAATTCCTAATTCATTTTATAACCACCTCTATGGGGTTTTCTGCTGACCTCTAACAAAAGATGCTGGAACTCAGTTCTTTGTAAAAATTTTCACAGAAAACCCTATGTACACTTTTACTTTTTTTTTGTAGTAAAAATCCTTTGTTTCTTTTAATATGCCCATTTGTTATTATTGTCGACAATACCCACGTGTATCCAACGTCTCCTTGTTTCTGTTGAAGACTTTGGGCTCTATGTACCACTGGTAAAAATCTGTCACAAAGTCGTTATTTTGTTTCAACTCACGTTGAAATATACCTGTGCCAGGCAGCGCCTGTGTGTTACTCTAAGTTGTCCAAGAAAAGAGAAGATAAGAATAGTGTACACTTTGCGGTAAGTATGGGTAATGTGGATCTGAGCTTGGTTCATATGTCTGCCTACTTACTAAAGCAGTTTAACCACTGGTTGTTGTGTCTTCTTAGTGTTGTGATGGCTTTTGGACCCCAGGTTTATACAGGCAACGACACTGATGACCTCCCAAATATTTCGCGTTTCAGACATCAGGGCACACATACTGCTTGATATGTAGAGCCCTTTGTATGTTACTCGGAGATCCTGTCTTCTACACTCTTATTACGTTCAGTTTGCAGGAACCTAGAAATCTTACTCCATCCTATCCCCTCCAACGCTGCATCATCACTTCAGCCCTATACAATCAGCATTATGTTCACACAGTATTTAGAATATCTAGTGATATTGCTAAAGTATCTCATAACTATGAAGACTCACTCTACTCTCACTCCTAAAACAGGGGGCCAATCCTGAAGCGCACAAGCAGTTGAAGACCAATATTTGCCATTTTTCCCAAACCTGTGTGAAAGGTTCGCACATCTTTGGAACTAAGCCCTCTCTGGAAAATTTGCGAATAACAAAATAATAAGCTATATTATTTGTATTTATAAAATATTTTACTCCAAGAAAAATAAGTTGAGAGTTACCTGTCATTTTCAAGTATGTCCTGGGTACAAAGAAAAGTTGACAACATTTCAATTTACAGCTACAATGTTAGCATTGGGCTATGCCTATAATTTTTGGTGACACAGTGAAGGTGTTTCCATTAAAGCAGCTACCACACCCAGAAGCCTATCTGAATTTAACACAATAATGCTAATATCTTGTCCCTTAAGCATGTCCAAGGTTACCATGGTATGTTTTAGACTGCACTGGGTTCTTGGAAGAAGTTAGCCTCCCTTAATAGTTAATCTGTGCATATCAGATCTTACAAATTAAAACATCCTCTAAAAGGCAAGAGGTGGTCTTTTAAAGTATAACCAACTAGCTGAAAGTACCCGGCATTGCTCGGATTTCTAAGAAACTAACCCCCTCCTCTGACTTCCCATCTTCTCTCTCCCCCTCATCTCTCAGCCCCCCTCCCCCACTTTCCTTTAATACCTTATGATGTCCCCAATTCTTTCCGCCTCTCTCTCCTTCTCCAGCATTCTTACTTTCTCCTCCCGTGCCAAATTACTTCATCTGCTTTCTGTGTAAAGTTTATAGCTAACTGACTCTCCTTATATGCCTACAGGTATGTGCATTATGATGTCACCAGTATGGTGTCACGTGCCAGATACATAGTTTACCAGGTTCAGCACCCAGTGGATGACTTGCTTATAGAAATTGTAATAACTGAAAGAATTAAAAATACAATGTGTCCAATTTCCAAACATAGACAAAAACCTGCTCCTTGATCTCAGGAACCATCATGCAAAATGTGATTACGATATCGTAAGTATTGTTTAAATACATAGCGAACAGACAGACAATTTTACAAAACATATAGTAGATATGCAAAAAATGCTGATCAGTGCTGCTTTAAATGAAAGTAAATAGACAAAGAGCCCCGTAGGTATAATACGTTGTCATCAACCACACCACCATTGGAGCTAATTAACCCATGCTTGGTTCAGATGAATGACGTCTGATGCAAGTGGGAATTCTATGTGGAGCAATATGAGAGCTTCAATATTTCTGACTAAGCTAGTGATGAGTGCACAATCTTAAAGAGTTGAGCATGCATTCTCCAGCTTGCAGTGTAAGAGTGAGCCAAAAACCTTCTGCGCTGGCCGGGACTCTGAGCTGCTTTGTTGGGTGCCTGCAGCTTGGAAACAAACTGTAGTTGCTCCAAAAGGACGAGAGAAAAGAGCTATCTGCCAGAAACATGAAGACTGCAGGGAAGGCAGTTTGAAATATCTACTGGAGGATTGTGAGGCCTATTCATTACACTCTGATATTGCCAATGCAAAAGTGCCCAAAAAAACTGAATGCAATTTGAAGTGATAATCATTTTTTTTTCTGTAGAAATGTTGCACAGTTTGACATTTCGTTTGTATACACTTTTTATAGAATTTGATGTAATATCACCTGAAACACCACAGCCATATATCTCCAGACTTTTGCTGACTAGTAGAGGGAGAGAGAGATACTTTGCAAAAAAAGGCAAATAAATCACTGGGATATTTTGCCGATTTCGCTGATTTCCCAGGTATCTCAAGTAAATTCCAGATATTACTTGTCTCACCATGTGGAAAATACGTTAATATGGCGATATCCATCTCTTTCTCTTCCCAGCATGGGGAGGTGAGATTTCTGGCTGTGCTGTTACACCTCCCTAACAGAGCGGTCAGCCAGATCCAAATGGAAGTGAAGCCCCTTCCACTTCCATTATGGCTATAGGCAGTCATGTGATCACTCTGCAAGCGGTCACATGACCACAAATGTTAGAGGTCCAGTGGTCCTCTGCTGCCTCCAGGCCTCCGGTTGCGAAAAGGTTAATGAATTTTTACACAGAAATGCCTACTCTCTCCGTAAGTTCTCCCACTTACAACTTAGATTGTAAGCTTTTTGGGGCAGGGACTCCTTTCCCTATTGTTTTGTCTGAAGCGCTAATTCCCAATGTGTTATAATATTATCTGGATGGTACGATATAAATAAAGATATACATACACACAATATTATACTAATGAATAAGCCGCAGAACAAATAACTTATCTGGTGTCATTAACTTTAGTAGGAAGACCTAATCACCCTTTAAGTAACAATTCGACGTATTTGCGTCCTGTTAAAAATGAATGATTCCCTTTGTTTTCATTCACTGCATCCATTTGAAAAACAAAATATTTTGCCAGAATTAGGTCAATATGTTGCAAAATTCACAGTAATTTGTTCATGCCAGCACTTTCCTTACTTGCTGTGTGTGTATGACAGACACTGCGTATTCACTCCCTGACGAAGGGCATATTTGGACACCTGTCATGCTGCTACTTTGAATTTATGTTTCACGAATATATATTGCAAACACATACCTGTAAATCAAAGGAATCAAGATACAGTATGTATACATTCAAGGTATTGAAGAGGTATACTGAAGTCAGGGAAGTCCTGCGCAGCACATAGAGAAGCAGCGCTTCCAACTGCAGCTGCAGAACTCCCTTGTTTGTTCACAAAAAGATGACAGGTCTGCAAACCATATACTGCTGCGGCCAAGTTTATTCGAGCATTTGCCCGTTCTTGGCCGCAGCAGTAGCCTGGCGCGCGCCGGAGGGTGACGGGCGCGCGCCGAAGCAGCGGAAGAGCGCCCTCCGATCGGGGCGCTCTCCCTCCCGCTGCCGGGTCCGCCGGGTCCCCCGGAACCCCCTGCCGCCGTCCCCCACATCGCGGGACACCAGGGCTCCCTCGGGGAGCCCTGGACGCGCGTGCAGGGGGCGCAGGCTCCCGAAGACGCGTGACCGCGCGTCGGTGACGCGCGGCACGCCGAGGGGCGGCCACTAGCAAGCCGGGAAATCTCCCGGCTTGCGGAACCGGCAACACTTTAATAAAGTGTGTCGGTAGTGTACATCTGTAGAGCAGAGAAGCACTTCCCGTAGTATGAAGGAAGTGAATGTGGCTCCAACACATTTTGGGTTAAAGACTTCAGACTGCTATGCATTTGGACACCTCTTAGAATATCGTAACCACATTTTGTATGATGGTTCCTGAGATTAAGGAGAAGGTTTCTGTCGATGTTTGGATACAATTCACAAATGATATCACTGAGGACATCATTCAGGACATTGCATGACTTTGGCCACTCCGAAAATCCAATTTGCAACATTAGAAAAAATACAGGAGCAGTATTCAAGTTACGAGATCATTGTTTGGGACAAGACTACAGTATAATGTCCTACGAACACGCACTAGATCACGCTAGATCACTTCAGGACCTCAGAGGCAATTAAACTATTATGGGTGGAGTTGTTGTTTTAGCAGGGGATTTCGCAAAAAATGAATTATCCATTTATAAATCTCAATATTTTTTGGTTTCTTTGAATTCTGGAGCAATGCCGGGTATTTTCAGCGAGTTCTATATATTTGTAAGATGGTGATAATCTAAGTTACCAATTCACAAGTCTCTCTATGTAATTTTCCAAAGAATTGCGCTTCCGTTTTTAACGATTTGCTTTTTGAATGATAATTTAACAGAATAAGTACAATTATGTTTTCTGACATATCACCATAGTAACAGAAGGTAAAATCTTTACATTTAGCTCTCTAGTGGTGTCTTTCAGTAAAGTGGGATCAATTGTATTCATCCTGCTGTAATACCTACATTAAAACTGACATCTATTCTAATACAGATTTCATTGTATGCATATTCTGCATCTTGTGCAGTCTCATCAACATACAACGTGTAGTTGCTGATCATTATCTTGAACATCAGGATTACTTGATGGCATCATTGCATACACTGCCCACTATAGTGACACTAATTCAAATGACATCAGCTGCAGTGGGCTAGTAAAGCAGAATGCTGAAAAAAGCAAAGTCAGACAAGCAATCAGACACTTATTAAAATCCAGCGTACATTTTTTTATTGAGGGACATTTCTGACTCACACAAGCTGGTCTAAAATATGTTAGCATTTTGTTTAACGTTTCCCAGTTTTAAACACTGAGTGGATTGTTGTTTAAACCCTTCAATGCTGGAAGGGCTGGCACCGCACTGCAGAACAATCCTGATCTCTCCAACACTAAAGGGTTTCATTTACAGGCTGCAGAATGTCTTGGAACCTCACTCTAAGGAGCTTATTCTAGATCAGCTGAAGTGACCAATCGGGCAGTTTTTCGCTACGGCAGATATAAGCCCATAGGGAAGTGATTTTCAACCAGGGTTCCTAGGAACCCTTGGGTTCCCCGGGTATCCCTAAAGGGTTCCCTGTAGTTTTCAGTTAATTTTAAAATTGTACCAAATATAGAAGTTACAATGCATCTAATCTCAGACGCGCTGTTAGAGAGGGTTGGGGTTCCTTACAATGCATCTGATCTCAGACGCGCTATTAGAGGGGTAGAAAAAAGGGTTCAAGTGCACATACCATTTAAATATTAAACCCAGTGAACACACTAGTGATAAAGGAAAAAATGTATACAACTGGAAGTAGTGCGGCTCCAGAAATTGACTCGATCAAAGTCGAGATAGGTACACAGAGGTGGAAAATCAAGAGCACAAATACATCCAGGATTATGTAAATGAAAAATAAAGAACATATAGTGCAATTTCGTTTAGACCAAAAAAATTAAAGGTGAAAGTTCATAAGTTTCTCACTCACAATTGTGGTGACTGTTAAAGGCAGAACGGTTGTATAGAGTAACCAACTCTCAGGTGTTTCTTCAGGTATTCTCAGAGAACAGAATTCGCCCCTGAGGAAGCTCCATTCAAGTGAAAACCATAGGGTCAGCATACGGCCTGTCTGAAGACCCCCAAGGTGTGTGGTGGACATTTTTGAGGATCCTGGGCCAAGATTTGGTTCTCCCTTCTCTGAACCTTGACATCTTCCCCTGTGTATGGCTACCAGAGGTAGATAGTCAGGAAAAGAAGGAGTGCTGAAGTTTGCCTCCACTGTCTAATCCTGGGTTGTCACAATGCCTGCACTTACAGCATATTTGTACGTGTATTACGTTTATTTTGCATCATTTATAAAGCAATCTGCACTATCTTTGTGTCCTTTCTGCTCTTCACATATGGGAATTTTAACCATCCTACCCATTTGGTTCTGAGGGTCGCCCTCTGGAATAACATAAGAAACACCTGAGAGTTGATTACTCTCTACATCCGTTCTGCCTTTAACAGTCACCGCAATTGTGAGTGAGAAACTTATGAACTTTCCCCTTAAAATTTTTGGTCTAAACGAAATTGCTTTTTTAAATTAAAGAAATTGTTCTTTATTTTTAATTTACATAATCCTGGATGTTTTTGCGCTCTTGATTTTCCACCTCTGCGCTATTACATAGGGTTGGGGTTCCTTACAATGCATCAGATCTCAGACGCGCTATTAGAGAGGGTTGGGGTTCCTTACAATGCATCTGATCTCAGACGCGTTATTAGAGAGGGTTGGGGTTCCTTACAATGCATCTGATCTCAGATGCGCTATTAGAGAGGGTTGGGGTTCTTACAATGTATCTGATCTCAGGCGCTGTTAGAGAGAGCTGGGGTTCCTTACAATGCATCTGATCTCAGACTCGCTGTTAGAGAGGGTTGGGGTTCCTTATAATGCATATATCAGACGCGCTATTAGAGAGGGTTGTGTTCCTTACAATGTATCTGTTCTCAGACGCGCTAGTTCCTTACAATGCATCGGATCTCAGACACGCTATTAGAAAGGGTTGGTGTTCCTTACAATGTATCTGATCTCAGACGTACTATTAGTGAGGGTTGCGGTTCTCAGAATTTCACATTGGGTTCCTTAACCAAAAAAAGGTTGGGAACCACTGCCCTAAGGCCTTTATTCAGCATGCGGTGCCTCTCTATAGTACTTCTCTGGTCTGGGGAAGATTGTAGTCCCTTTCTTTGAATAGAGCGTTCACTGTTCTGGACACCGTTGTGTCCAGAACAGTGAATGTGGCATCACAGCATATTAAATATGGGCCAATGACTCTATGGGGTAGATTCGATAAGCTCTGATAAGGGGTGTAAACGCTTGATCCCCTGTTAATTGCCATTCAAGTCAATAGCAGATAATATGGGATTGAGTTCCGATACCCCTTATCGGAGGTTAGTAAAGCTCAACCCCGTTAAACACGATCCGTTACAACGCGAATCCGCTTATAACGCGATGCAAGCGTGGCTCCCAATTTTCGTATTTATGAATACTTTAACAACAATTATTGGTATCTTACATACTTTATTGTACAATGCATACACTTGTGTATTATTTCTAACGCGATCCGCTTATAACGCGATGTGACTCTTTGGACCCCAAGCACAGCGTTATAAGGGGGTTGATCTGTATATCCCGTTCCCAGCCAATCTAATATGGATGAACTTCTTTGCATCCATTTAAAACAGTCAGTATGTTGCAAATACCATACACAGTGTAATACTGTATGTATATAGAGCAGAATTATCTAATATTAAAGGAATGGTAAGTTCCTCAGAGGTAGGAAATAGTCAAGAAAGTAAGGTAAAAAAGATACATTTAATAATCAATAAAAATAAACATAATTTTTTTTTTGCCAGCGTAAAGGAGTGGATTCGATTTTTTATGTTTATTATTATTGATTATTAAATGTATCTTTTTTACCTTATTTTCTTGACTATTTCCTATTGTACCTCTGAGGAACTTACCATTCCTTTAGTATTAGATAATTATGCTCTCGCTATATATATATATACAGTATTACACTGTGTTTGTTATATTTTTCTCTTTCCATGTGCCGAATTCCATCTGGATCCCCAAATCAGCATTGGACTAATCTGGATGATTACCATAAGGACATTGCTTATGGTTGTATTTACTGTAAGGCTGATTTATTTGGTCACTGTTCTACTTTGCATTTACGTAAAGTTTAGTATCTTATTAGGCGCTGCACAGAAAAACATTTTCTTTTCACCATTACCATATCTGACTAGGGTAGTCAGAGTTACTTATTGGCAGCCACGCGATCACACTATAACAATTATGTTTAAGTGATTTTTAGGGCACGTAATTTTCACGGCTATTACGCAATATTTACAAACACTTTATAAATTTTCTTTGTTATCTGATTAGCGCAGCACACACTTTGTTCACTGTGCAAATACCGTACAGTAACAGTTTAGCAACTAAATAATGAGTGCCAAATAGCACTGGTTTCTGGATGATGTCCTTTACATGTAGTTCAGGTTTTTATATTTATAGTTCTATGCATTATTTAACATTTTGAGTGCTGAATGAATTACAAGTCCCACCAACAATGTAATAGTTAAAAACGGAACTCTGGCTTCAAAATATGGAGAAAAACGAACATTTGGCCCAAATTTGCTGCCAAACATTGCTTTGAACTATAAATACAGCATGATATTTAAATAAACCTCATTCTATCCCTTCTATTGATTTGTGTCTCCCACTGAGTGATTAAATCATCCTTATGATGCTCTGTTTTCATTAGCAGCTCAATAAAAGCACCCCAGGGCCTTGGATAAGGTCCAATTCTGCCTGTCTTCAATTAATCAGAGTCGCAGCTTTATCTTTTAAATTTTAAATGTTTTGTTCATATCAGAGCCTTGAAGCTGTAAAACGTGGGCAAGATAATTCAACGTTTCCGTTTGTTCCAAAATCAGTAAGTAGGCATAACAGCAATTATTGAAGACCAAGACCATACAAGAGTAATACTATTTAATTTTCCCACCACGAGTACCCTTACGTCTTATCTACAACGTTTCAATTACCACTTTCTTTTAAAATAAAAATGGACTTACAGTATTTTAGATCATTTCTCCCCTCCTGTTTTGGCAGCAGAAATGTTAAGGATCATATTTACTAAACGATGGCATTTTTATGAGGCACCTTACGGTTTTGGAAGACCTTTTATGACCCATATGACGAATGGACATCAAGGTGTCTTCCAGTATTGGACTAAATCATTCTAAAGTACAGTGCAACGTGCTCTGCCCCAGTGTTTAATTTCAGAGGTACATTTTGCTACTTTTATTAAGCCGCTTTTGACCACTAGATAACAGAGTGTAAAGGTCAGTTTTATAATGTGAACAGAAATAGCAGGATATTCTAAGGAATTATTTAAAATGCTATCTTCATTTACCAACACACGTACTGTATTATTATGAAATGAAGAATCGTGTTAAAAATAAAAATACAGGTTGTAGGAAGCTCCACTGTTCCTGGTGAGATGTTATGGTATGGGTGCTTGCATTATTGGGGGCATGTCGGCCCAATACACAGCAGTGGGGCTTTACTGCCATGGCCAACTCTGACATTAGTTAATTATGTCTGAGCCCTCATGGACCAAAACATTGGTACTAGATTCTCTTGCCAGGATATAATAAGATTAGATAAGTGGGCCCAGCTTCTTTTTGTTCTTGTGATAGTCTGCACCAACAGTGGCAATGAATTCTAAGGAGCCTCTGTAATATTCAGCGTTCCAAAGGAATATGTTATGCTATTAGGGGGAACAATGTCACACAGAACACGTGTATAGGCCAATGGTGGGCAATATGATACAGTTAAAAGACCACATGTGATGCCCTTGAGCCGATATGGTGCCCAAGCAGTAGGGACATTGCAACTTCTCCCCTCTACTTAGCTGCTTATTACACACTGATTAATACTGTCCCTGCCTTTGCTTACATTGGGAACTAGTGATTAGCACAGGAGAGGAGCAGTATGTATCAGGGCACTGTCACTAAGCAGCTGATGGAGTGGGGGAGAAGCTACGAACCACGCCAGCTACATCTCCACTTCCTCTGCACAGAGGAAGGCTGCATGTGGCCCTTGCGCTGCCTGTTGCCCACCAATGGTAAATGAAGCATAAAAAAGGACCCAAAAGGAAATGCAATCCCTACAAGTACCTAAACAATTAAAGGCCCATATTTAACCCCTGCCACTGGGCTTATGCAAGGTCCTGAAAAGAGTGAATGGGTTAAATGGTTAAATTGGGGAATTAATGCTTTTAAAGATATCAGGCCGCTATAAGTACTTCAAATATTTTTTAACATTAGTTTGTGATCTTATGTAATAAGTCCATCTGTTCCCAATTTTCTGGGCGTTACGTTCACAGCACCAGGTATTTATTGGACACATCAGCAGCATCAGTTCAAATTGTTTCTGCACTGCTGTTAAGGTCGCCACTAGTAAAACTACAATGACCCGAGCTCGTGCAAAGTAATTCATGTGAAAGAATAAACCGAAGATGTGTTTGGTAAGTTAATGGTGAGCTTCCCTAACTAGTGTACATTGCAGAGCTATTTAATAATTGATCCCAACACCAACCAATGCCAGCACAGCTAAGAAATAATTACTGCTGCTATTGCACGGAATCACTGATTAAACCATAGGGGCCTGCAACGCACGCATTGTCTCTGGCGCTCAATGGGTTAATAAAAAAGTGCAAAAGACCATTTGGAAAACAATGCATCAAAAGTTGCATTATTCCCACAATTTGGGAATAACATTGTATAATGGTGTAGGCCTCATTGCCTGGCTCATAAAGAGTTGACTATGTAAATGGCTTTGCTCAGTCAATGGATCCGCGCAGGCTGGGCGTAGATATGCTGATAATAGAATAATAATGGGTGCCAGGAACTTTAATAGTACAAACAGAAGCTTTATTAATAGCGGTCAATATTGCTCTTCAAACTTGGTCACACTTGACTCTGTTCACAGTTATGATATTTTTACAGTGTTTGTACTATTTGCTTCTTCCCTAGGTACCCCCATCTTAATATGCTACGGAGGTACTGAGGCTTGTTTCTATTTAGCTTAGCTCAATCGTCCCTCTTCTGTATAGCGTACCGAAATGTCCCATACTAGTGAGCCCCTAGCAGGCATTGGCCAAAATTGTATTTTCTCTGGATCAATATCCCGGTACTGTACACTGACTGCCACCTCTGGGCAGACTGGGTCTGAGTTAGCTATGTACCTTCCCATTTGGGCCGATATGACTATGCCCTAAAGTTCCTATTTGGGGAACCTCTTTGGAGCATAGGCTTCCTTATATCTGAACAAATGGGTTGTGTTCACCATGGCCATTGCTAGGGACGCTATCTGGGTAGGGCACTTTCCCAAACTATAAAACAAGAAACGGGTACAGATAAATCTTAGCACACATATCTTCAAACAGAAACATATTTACATTATTAACAGTGAGGCTCCTCCAACTGCAACCTGATTCTAGAACATTCAGGGGTGCTATATATACCCTCCCAACTCCATATGATGACACCAGTGGTCATGAGACTTACTGAGGAAGGGATATCCTTTCTGCAAGTTATCCTGTATCACATGAGGGGGAGGGGAGTAACTCGAGTGATCCAACACAGACAACCCCTTAGACTAACTAGTACTCCCCAGAGGGGGGCTACAATGGTATCCACCAAACATGCCGTTTCACTGGCATTCCCAATGCTAAAGATAGTCCTCTCTATCTCAAAGGAGAGAACTATGATACATGTATTTCCTAAATTGCATGTAAATTATGAAAACAAAGTAGTCATATACATTCTAAAGAACAATAGTTATGTGACAATTATCTGGCTATACCATTAGGTCAAGTTATAATAACTACACATCTCTTGCATTTTATGCAATTTTTTTTATACATTTGTAAAGAAAAGTGGAATAGTGAAGGACACACGTTTTGCATGAAGTAATGTTACCAATCAATTTGCCTTTATTTGCCCTGCAATTGTTTAATATAACAATGCAGTTACTACAATAGAATCTCCCCCTCCCCCCGTACAATTACATAATGCTATTCAATGGTAAAGGGATTCATATTAAAAGCTCAAAAGAGTTTCACTTAATTCCTAAAGGATTGTGCAATGCTGTACCAAGCACGGCTTGTTGGTAGAAAACATATTTTAAATGAATCTTAATGAATCCTGACATAGGAATAGCACTTCTGACTGTGCATTCTGCACTTCTTTAATTGATTTGGAAACTTCCCTATGGGGCTTTTTGATAGCCCTGATATAGTCCTGTCTATACACTTTACCAAAAGCGAGAAATCTATTGGATTTAGCTGCACTGATATCTGCATGTTTATCGGCCAGTAAACCGTTCTCTTCAATACGTAGAAAACGAATACATCTTTGTGATTTTAATACTCACACAAAGTTTTCCTAAGAGAAACATTCAACTGACTGCATGCTAATCCCTCCAGCCTAAAAGTGCATCCTTCCTTAATAAAAACACTCCGCAATGTACTTTTAACAGTGTCATAGTGGTACTTATTCACAAAGTGAGGCTAAAATACTATGAAGAACTACTCTTACTAATATTTCATTAGGTGTATTAACTTTCAATGGATCAACATAATAGTTCTTCATATGTTTTGCTGTGTACACAGACTTCCACAACTTTAAAAGTCCCTTCTTGAGAGATGTCAGTGATTGGTAACAACGGATTGGGACCACAGTTGAGATATATTTCTTTTCTATGCATCATCTATACTAGACTTTGTGGGCTTCACCATCGCTGGCCTAATCATAGCTTGTGGGTTTGTATTTCTACACAGGGGTTCTTTCTATACCATACCTATTCAATATGCTCTGATGTTGCTGCTCTGTCCTGGAGAGGAATTTAGTCCCATTCATTTGAATAGAGGTAAACACTTCTCCAACTATGGGAAGCAGCTTCACAGCACATTGAACAAGCACTTATGAGACCATTTGAAAGGCTGGGTTCCAGGTAGAGCCTGAGCAGGAAAGGCCAACTATAAAATAAAAAATGCCTGACTAAGTACCTGCCTCTGAATGATGCACAGGGGGGCTGTGTGCTAGGTGGTCAGGACGCGAGAGTCACAGTTCCATGTGAGCAGGGAAGGGGAGCGTGGTGGCAGCAGAAATCAAGCAAGGAGGAGAAGGTAGGGAATATCACCCACTGCCCCTCTGTCAACCATTTCCCCTTCTGTCAACCACTGCCCCCCCGTAAACTACTTCTCCCCCTTATCACTCACTTCCCCATCACCAACTGTTCCCCCATCACCCACTGTCCCCCCCACCACCAACTGTCCCCCTCGTCACCCACTGCCCCCCTCGTCACCCACTGCCCGGTCACCCACTGCCCCTGTCACACCATTTCCTCAACCCTTTGTGTCACCCCCTCTTTCCCCACCCCAATTTGTCACCCCCTCTCCCCCCTTCACGTCACCCCTCTTCCCCTACCCCCATGTATAGTGACATCAGGTTATACTCGGTGTCGGTGTATAGTACTGTCAGGTTATACCCTGTGTCAGTGTATAGTGCGGTCAGGTTATACTCTGTGTCAGTGTATACCTCCAGTATAACCAGAGTGCAATGCCAGGTCCACCTCTGCGGCCTTCCAGGGTTCTCGCAGCATGCCAATAGTGCTCCACCACCAACCCAAAATGCTCTACCTTAGGCAAAGTCTTGGCTATGCCACTGCTGGGCCTGTGAATCACCCTGATATCCCTCCTTCTTTAGGGTGACCAAGCTCATCCTATATGCATCGAAGTCAATAGGATTTTGACCGAAAACAGCCGCTTTGGTGAATATAGAATAAGGCCCTAAATCTCTTAGCTAAAGACCCTACAGATTAAACTATTGTACAATAATGCAATGATCATTTTGATATCCAAAGCACTAGTTATCTTTTTTTGGAGTTGTTGACATTTTCACTAAGAATAAGATATGTAAAAGTATTAAACAGAAACAAACTGAATAGTGTAGGATTTTCCATTGAAAGCATAATGTGTATTACACTTCCCAAAACAGCTGAAAAATGGTATTCAATTCTTACAGAATGTAAAGGTCTGTACTCTCCGTCCCTCTGCTAGTTAACAAGGTAATAAACCTATTATTATTATAAGTTTATACTATAATAATACTATAGTATTATTGCTCATTATAATTGGCTATCAGTCACTAAATGGTATTAGTGAATATAAGCTATGCCATGACATTAAACAGAGAATATGTGAGAAATGCTCCTGAATAGTGATTCTTACAAACTTGGTCAACTGATGACCAGACAAAGTTAAAGAAAAGGATCATCCCAAAGGTGAGAAGAATAGTGTAAAGCAGAGTCGAGTAGTATTGTCTCCAAATCAAAATGTTGACCTTGATTATAGCGTCCTTGGACTGGAACCATCCTCTCTATCATGCCTTCCAACTGTACCTATTTATCAGGCGCTGTACGTACAGTATGTGTGCTGCCCTGTACCTCTTCAAATCAGCTGTACCTACTGTATATATTTCAACCTGTGTGAAAGCCTAATCTTTGCATATAATATATTGGATGTGTTATGCAGCCTTCATAAGAGATGATCACTTGTTTGTAAGCTCTTGTATCCCACATTCGACAGAGGAACTAAAAGTGTATTTTCATGTACCCAATGTTGGGGGGGGGGTCTGAAGCTTCAGCTAACAGAGGTTTTTAAATCTTCTAACATACTAGATGTAAAAACTTGGCTGAGGTCAGTGGTTAAAGATATATGGTTATTACGGGTGAGAAACTGGGGGTAGCTTCCTCGATCAGTTTTGGGCCTTTTGCATAAAATGAGGTTAGCCACATACAGCAATTCCATAAAATGAATAAAATACACAATATTAATATTGCCAGCATCTGTTTTCCTTCCATGTATTATATTACTTTCTTTTAACAGATACAGTAGTGTTATTCTCCAGTGTGTGCCTATGCAAGTGTTACATATTATTACTGTACAGTTAATTATATTGCATTCTAATAGTTGCTAGAAATGTCAAGTTAACCCCTCCTCTTCTTTCTAGTTACCACTTTACACCAGAGTTAAAGATCTTTGCTATCAATATCCAGACTGCATTTATTCACCCCTCTACAGTATATATGGTTGTCTAAAATTATTCTTCATTTACAAACATAAAATAAACAATAATTCTAATATTTGCTTGATAAAGAAAGGTTATCTGTAATAAAACAGCATTATTGTATTAAAACAAATAAATAAACATATCTATAGTCGAAAGAATAATTATCCGCACTGCCTCAACTAGATTGGTGCGAAGCCAATTTGTGTTTGCTATTATCTAGTCAGAAATAGGTTAGCTTGAAATGTGTAATGCAGCTCACGGAACACAAAGCCTACATCCAAAAAAAGAGATGTACTGTACTACTCAGAACGCCATCAACAACTGAAGAATAAACTCAATCTACACAATATCAGTTTATATTCTACTTATTATTTAGTAGAATATTTTTGCATATCTCTAGATCACTTTTATACGATTCCTGCTGCTTCGTCTGTATAAGAAGTGGATATGGCTTTTTGGAATAGTCAAAATATTGTAAGGACAGAACAGCAATAGTTAGTTGGTCTCTAGAAAGTTATGCATCTTAATCAACAAAAAGAATAGTAATTTTTATGTTCACATGTTAAAATGCAGAATACGCAGAATAAAAGTATGGGGGCACACCCTCAGTGGGTTACAACTGACCTTATAGAGCTCTACAATGTCAGGGATGCCTTGTGGAAAAGCTACAAAGTAACTGGCACTACCAAGGACCTTAATAACTACAGATGCCTGTGGAATATGTGGACAAGGCAAACAAGACATGCAAAAGCACAATATTACTCTGACAATCTTCGCCAGAATATATCAAATCCAGCTAACTTCTGGTAGGTTATCCACAATATATTCCAGCCTTCTAGCCATCAACAACCAAGTAATATCCCTAAGGATATTACTCTAGCAAATCCCACTGATATTGCAAATGCATTCAATGAATACATTGTGGGGTGCGCTACTAACTTATTAGTAAACACAACCCAAACTACAAACATGAACCTCATTCTGAGAGTACCCCTATAGCCCCACCCTCTCCCAACACTGCCCACAACTTTCAATTTGTCCGAGTATCTGAAGAGGAGATTACACAAGCGCTCCTCAAATTAAAACCAAGCAGTCAATGTGGACCTGACTTACTGAAATCTAAGTTCCTAACATTTAGTGCCCCAGCCATTGCCAAACCTATTGCTTCCCTAGTCAACTCTATTCTGTCTGCAGGCCATATCCCTAAAACCTACAAAACTGCCAGAGTTGTCCCAATCTTCAAAAGAGGGGACAAAAATACTGTCTAAAACTACAGGCCAATCTCTCTTCTCCCAATACTATCCAAAGTCATGGGAAAATGTGTTCACTCCCAATAAAGCCATTACAATACAGTACCAAGACTAATTTCCCTAGCCAATTCCAATCTGGCTTTCACCCCAAACACTCCACAGTAACTACCCTGCTAAAACTTTGCAATGAGATCCAGTGGGGATTGGAACTAGGACAACTCACTGGTGCAATATTCCTAGATTTTGCAAAGGCTTTTGATACTGTTGGTCATATTATCCTGCTTAACAAACTTCAGTGCTCTGGAATACGGAAGCATGCTTTAAACTGGTTTCATTCCTACCTATCGGGTAATTCCAACATATCTATCTCAGGCTCTAACTCCAAACCCCTGGATATCACCTGTGGTGTCCCGCAAGGCTCTGTTCTGGGACCCCTACTCTTCTCAGTGTTCATCAATCATTTTCCTACAGCTTGTAAGGGAGCTTCAATACACATGTATGCAGATGACACAATCTTATATGCACACAGCCATAGCCTCTCCGACCTTGAACACATACTTCAATCTGACTTTTTAAGACTTGAAAATTGGATTTCTCAAAACAAACTGTTTTTAAACACTGACAAGACTGTAACAATGGTATTTGGGACCAAGGCTAATTTTTTAAAACTTCCAATGGCTGACCTCCAGATCAGAAACAATGCTAATACCACCCTAGCCCCTGTTACTAGTTTTAAATACTTGGGCAAATGGTTTGACTCCCATTTAACATTTGGGATACACATTGGTACCCTGACATCGAAAACCTATGCCAAACTAGTTACTTTATAGGAACAAATCATCCCTACGCCTGCCTGTCATAAAGCAGATGCTAATGACAATTATCGACTATGGGGACATACTATACGACTCAACACCCCAAACCCACCTTAGCAAACTTGATACCCTCTACAATTCAATATGATGTTTTGTTCTCCAATGCAACTACAACACACATCACTGTGAAACGCTCAAAAAACTAGATTGGACATCACTTGAGCCTAGGCACAAAGTTAATCTTTCCTGTCTTGCCTTCAAATACTTTCTGGGCAAACTACCCGTCTATCTGAACAAGCTCCTCACCCTTACCACATGCAGCACTTATCATCTGAGATCTGACTCCAAAAGACTGTTCATGGTTCCAAGGTTCAGCAAAGTATCCGGCCGCTCCTCCTTCTCTTACCGTGCACCCCAAAACTGGAACAATCTACCGGAGACTCTCACAGCCGCCACCAGTCTAAGTTCTTTCAAAACTAAAGCTGTCTCACATTTTAACCTGGTCTGTAACTGCTAAATACTGTACAGTACGCCTATAATATATATTATCTCTAACTGTGCATGCAATGTCTTGTATATAATGCATACCCTGTTCACTTATGTAACTATGTATTTGTAACCATGTATTATTTGCCATCATAACTCTATGCCCAGGACATACTTGAAAACGAGAGGTAACTCTCAATGTATTACTTCCTGGTAAATAAATACAAATAAATAAAAGACTCTGCAGATACAAGTTGTTTAAATACAGATGTAGCAGACATTATTACCCCATTACCACTGGTTAATGCAAGAAATTAAGCGGAAATGAATGTGTTTGTTAAAGACGATGATTAACAACAACTCAAATTGTACTCGCTCAATCTCTAATACTGTATTCTTCGGTAGGTGCTCTAAGGCAAATATACAACATTGAAATACAGCATCCCCAACCGAGGTACAGAGAAAGCCCCTTATTATATGCGCTCAGTACCCATTGGTCACAAATAGTGCATTAAAACATACGTGTATCAAAATACAGTAAAGAGAATGCACACATTGTATTTGTTTTCAATTAACAATCCCGGTAGCGTTAACACATCAAATTGTGTCATCAGATGGTAAAATTAATCAAATATCTGGAGTATTATACCATAAATGACTGAAAACATGATCCGTATTACACAGTATACAGTATGAATTAGGAACTCCTCTTGTAAAGGAAGGTATTAATATATAAAGCCAATGCATAATGCTCTGTTCTAGTTAGTATTACTTTTTTGAACAGCTTAAAGTCTCCTTTCTTGACGACAGTGCAAGGGTAAATAAACTATACATTGATCTAGAACTTAGGCCTCCTGGCCCAAAAGCAGAAACATTTGGCAATAAGTTGTATTTCACTCTACACATTTTTTTCTACACGTTTGTTGCCTACCCTCACCACTACGCAATATAACCCATATAGCTCATTCACCTATGTTATAGATAGACATTTTCTCCACAAATGTAGATTCGTACTGTAGGTTTCCAGTAAAGCTGTGTTTAAACGATACACTTAAGTTCATACATCTTTTTTTTTTTCAACTTAGATTTTTATTGTGTTTTTTAAAGAAAAATATACAGAAATAAAGCGTCACAATATGAATATTAGGGGGAGAGGTGTAGAGAGGGGGGGAGGGGTGAAAAAAAAGCTCATACATCTTTAGTTGTCCCAGATATATGGTGTAAAATGAGGAAAAGACGTACTGTATATACTGAAACACCCAAAGGAATGAGGCAGAAATTTTAATCTGAAAACATCTACAACTGCAACCTCAAGAAATTAGATGGGTTTGTGGTTTATTGCATGTACACAAGATGGCTTCACCTACTGTATAGTAACCATGTATAAATTACAGTTCTCTTGTGTAACATCCATAGAGACCAAGATTTACTAAGTGGTACAAAGCAGTAATGCCTTACGCGTTACCACTAGTTAGTAAACATGGCCCATAATGCTTTGGCCTATTTTTCCTAAATAGCTGACTCCTTCATTGCTAGCCCATTATTCAGTTCCAGTTCTCCATCTTTCATGCGTCTATCAGGCCCTCCGATTAAAATTGGTATTACTGAAAAAGGCCAGTAACCAATCTCACACAGATAAGACCCAAAAAGGTTAAAACTGTTGTCTGTGAGTAGGTTTGCCGGTCATGCACTTCCTTAACGTAGGCTTTAAAAGCTGTAAGTTTATAGGTATCAACGTTAAAATGGATAAGAAGCAAAAAGTGACACACTGTGAGTGCTCATTTGCATGTCATTCCCAGAATCCCTAGCTCCAGTGGAAGCATTGTATGCTGAGTGACTAGAGAGAGGCAGATTTGTGGACCTGTCTGAGACCTGTGAATGTGCTCATCAGTAGTTTTCTTTATATTTGCTGAAAAGTGTTAATTAATAAAACTTTAGTTAATTGAAAGCCACAACACATCAGCAGCAGCAGCACACATCCATTGTTATCCCTCTAGCCAATATACATCAGCTAAAATCTAATGAGGCATTGACAACTCACGTAAGTTTGACTCATCCACAAACGTTGGAGAAGAACATCGTAAGAACATGCACCAACTGGGATCCAAGGTGCAGCTCTCAAATCCCTTGGGAAATGTGGCTGAAAGAGTAGCGTAAACCAGGGGTGCGCAACCTTTTCAGTCTGCACCCCCCCCTGCCTTCTATCCCGCCCCACCCTCTCACGCATCCCGGCTTTCTTTGTCTCTGGGGTCAAATGATGCTGTGGTGTCACGTGACCCTGCGGTGTCCTTTGACTTCGCGTTGCCATAGCGACGCATCGCCGAAGACAAGGGAAGTTGCAGAGGCCTCGCGGGATCCACCAGCATTTAATTTAAATGCCTTGGGGGGGAAAGCGCTGAGCCTCTGTAACCGCTGCCCAACCCCTGGAAAATCTGGCGCCTCCGAGTTGGCGTATCCCTGGCATAACCTACTGTATTATACGGTTTCAAAATGCAAAGAGGTGGTACCTCTTATTGGATGACTTCTAGACCTTATATAGATTATATTGAAATGTTTAATACATAGTTTATATTTGTAGGCTATAGCTATATAAAATCCAATAGCTATGATATGTGTATGTGTAAGAATTTATATATGTGCATATATATTTTTATAACATGTACAGTATGTACATGAATGTATGTACTGTATATATATAGATTTGAATTGTCCTTTTCTGTAATAAATTATAGTGACATATAGATGTTATTGTAGTATATATGGTCATATGTAATTGCATAGATACAATATTACATGTAAAATAATCCATCTATAGTTATACTATTCATATATACATTCATATATACATATATACCATATATCATAGCATGTTTTGATTTAATGATACATAATTACCTAATCACACAATATTAGGTAATTATGCAGTGTCCACTTTATCCATGAGATGACCCGAGATTTGGTCTTGTTTATTCCCTTTACAGGTAATGAACTAAATAATAAAGGGCCAGATTTGTAAATCCGTGTCAGCTGGACTAGTTATCTGGTCACATATTATAGTTGGATGCCTAACTTGCTCCATCTTGTTCCTTCTATTTGCTCGAAAACTCTGTGAGCTCTATGGTGGCATAAACCTTTCTGCACAATAATCTGCATCAGGTGTGAGAAGCAAACAAGATTCTTAACAGCAAATAATAAACAGTAATAAACAGTAAATGTATTGCCGCACGTTATTGCATTAGACAGCAATAACTATACAACATATGTGAGTTATGTCACCAATTAGACACACTGTGTCACTTTAGCGGTGTTGGAACCGCGTGTGTTTGATTGTGGTCTGTGTTCAGACCTTTTTTATTAATACAATTTATTAGTACACCTATTTGGTATCATTCTTTTTGATTCATTTATATCAGAGTGTATATTAATCCTTGGTGCGCTTGGTGTGTGCTTTTGTTTTCTGCAGCATATATAGTACCCCTATTTGCTACAAAGTCTTACGTGCAGTATGTATAGCACATACAGTACATATGTCTCTACAGCACGTGCTACACTGAACTACACGTGGTTTAGCATAAGACCACAATGTAACCCTGGGACACTCAGTGGCAAATGCTGGCATTGCAAGTAAATAACTAATTGATAACATACTACAGTACCAAGCACCTGCAAGCAATGCCAATGTAGCAATTTGTAGCGCAGTTTGGGTTGCTTTAATGTTTGCTACATCTATGTAATATAGACAGCAAAAAAACCCATCTTTCTCTCACATACTGTAGTTTCAGAAATAAATCACCAAATAATTTTGTCATGTGACAATGTACCTTACAAAAATACTACTTAGAATAAAAAAAATGTAGGATAAATTATTTATAGTATATGTATTCTACTCTGGAATGATCAAATGGCCAGAAGTACGCAAAATAATAAATAAATAAAAAGCACACTCATTTCCACAGGAAACATGCAATATGACAGGGTCGCCATTATAAGAAAGATGTACAGTATTTGAATTCATCCTTAGCCATCCATGGCTTCACTATGCTCTGCTACTTTCAGGTTCGGGAGTTTGTTTTTATTTTCCAAACATGAAAACCTTGATGAAATCAGGTTAAAAATAAATAAATAAATTGGGATAAAGCATGAAACAAAAATCCATATACAGGCATACCTCGGTTTAAGGACACTCGCGAGTAAGTACATATCGCCCAATAGGCAAACAGCAGCACGCGCATGCGCCTGTCATCATGTCCTGAACAGCAATACCGGCTCCCTACCTGTACCGAAGCTGTGCGCAAGCGGGAAGACTATAGAGCCTGTTACAAATGCGTTATTTACATCAGTTATGCACGTATATGACGATTGCAGTACAGTACATGCATCGATAAGTGGGGAAAAAGTAGTGCTTCACTTTAAGTACATTTTCGCTTTACATACATGCTCCGGTCCCATTGCGTACGTTAATGCGGGGTATGCCTGTATACACATTTTAATACAGGACATGCCAATATTTGCATAAACCAAACATGTTCATGTTTTTTAAAATATAAGTAATTGATTCTCTGACTATTTGTTCTAGAAGAACAAGGTTCTGACATAGGCCAATCATTGCGCGATATTACTTTGTTTTGATTTGCTAACCTCCTTAGTTTTACAGGGCTGCAGAACACACAACAATCACGGAAAGCGTTAATGTTTAACAAAAATAAGTCTTGAAAAAGGTCTGAAGTATGGAACGAAACGTCAACTGCTTTAATAAATTTGAACGCCGTTTACACTAGGCCACGTGAGTGTTTTCCAATTTTACTCTGTAACCCTAAAAAGTACCAGGGAAAATTATTGAGTGGATTGATAAACGGTGTAACTCGGTACAAACTGAATTCATTTAACCATTGCAGTGCACTTATAACATATCAGGGATTGCATGGGTCCCTGGAACGCTAGGGGCCCCTATGATGTACAGATGCAGCCTCCGGTTTTAGACCACTTGCCCTGAAAAATCTGTGGCTATCTCACAGTAACTCGTGAGAAGGCCCAGAGCAGGCTGAAATGGCCCATAGATTAACACAGGTCCTGCGTTTGAATGGGACTCGCAGCCTGGTAGGATTCACACAGCGTAAATCCCATTCAAGGTCCCCCACTGTTAATCCGATGGGCCATTAGTCTGGCTGCAGAAATCTTGTAGCGTGCTACAGAAATCTCGCAGCGTAACTACGAGATAGCCACAGATCTTCCATGGCAAATGGTTTAAAACCGCGGCTGCAGCTGTACCTGGTACGTTATGAACGCACGTTTTCAAGGGGAAGATCAGGCTGATGGAATTGGTGCCCTCTCAACTTCTGTTTGCCGAATCTGGGAACCAGTCTATTTATGTGATTGTTCCAGGCACATTCACGCGGTGCTGAAGCGCGCTGGAGGTCTGGTTCATTTTTCTTAAATTATAATTTATTGCTGAAAATCGATAATAATGAAAACGGGAAAATCTATGAATAGGTTACTTGAGGTTTCCGAAGACTCATGAAAATAAATGATTTGTACAATCACTGCACCCCCACCTCCCATCACAAATATTACACAGGCATCAAGAAAAACCCAAGGTGCTGCAGTAAGTATGCATGTGAAATACTGTAATCATTTATGACGTGGACATAAGTGACAGATCAAAAAGCTAAAAATATGAAGCCCTATGATATTTCTAGAGATTTTGCCAGCTTGTTCTTCAGAGAAATAGTACATTACACACACGTTGTACCCAATAATAATTTTTAAAAAAATGTTTTAGTTCAGTTACAGAAATTATACTCCGATACTGAATAAAATCCAGGAATTGATTCAGTTGTCTGGAAATGGATACTCATGTTAAAAATTAAGATGAAAGAAATATATGATCATGAAATGGGAAGTCATTCTAAAACTGCTGTACTGTGTGTCTGGTAGGTTGGCAATTTTAAAGTTCACATTTCTTAAGGATTGAATGCAAGCAGATTATATGTAAGTAACCTAAATAATCTATAAACTTTATTGGCTGTTAATTTAAAAAAAATCAAATTTACCTGATAATATTGTAAGGCACATCTAAAATAAATTGACAATCAATCAAATGGACTAGTGTTACTAGGGTATTATTTAGCCAGCAGAAAGTCACTTAAATTTTTTCTCTTTATCTGCCATTGTAGCGTAAAAAGGGGGGACCTTTTATTAACACATACAGTACAGTAGCAAGAGATTTTGCTTGGTCATTTTCATTGCAGAGGTGCTGGCAGCAAAAACCTGCAATGATTTGTGCCATTAGGTGCAAGAAGGAAGATGTATTGTCTTTTACCCCAAAGACAATGAACCCTGATGGTTACCCCCATGAATATACTAAATACACAGCAGTGAACTGCAGGTCTACTTTGCACAAAGAAGCAGCATAATGAGCATTCAGTGACTTGAGATAGAGGCAGCACATATACAGTAGCGTGGAAAGAGGCAGAGGGCTGCATAGAAGCAGAGGAGAGAGCTGCACTTAGACAGAGAGACAGACCGTACAATATGTATCAAGGGGAAATAATGTTATCCACTAAAAACAGTAGCAAATAAAGTACAATATAGAGACAGCACAATTTTAAAAGGAAGCATTAGATAGTGGGTGGAGGGTGGGAAGTACAGCAAACAGAAAAAAAAGCTACTGTAACTCTTACAGAGACAGCAAAGGAGGGAGAGACTTCAAAAATAATAAAAGTCACAAGAGTCAGAAATACTGTAGGAAAAGAGACAGCCTTAATTTGAAATGTCTTAATTATAATACAGTGACAGTATCACATTGCTATACATGGTTAATTAAAGGAGGATTGTGGTCCATCAGCTGTTCCCAGCTGGGTCACTAACCCCACATGTGCTCTGACAGTACTCACACAAAGATGATACTACATACAGTACAAGATACCCTTACCACAAGCACAGGTACTCCCGTGACCAGGGAGAAGAGAAGGACCGGTGGGATGTCGCTGCTCTCATCTGGTCCTGGATAGGGCTTGGTGTAAGAACTATCGTAGCAGAAAAACCCTTGGACATTCACAGTGAAGGTGTCCGTGTACTCGAAGTAGTACGCCAGCATTACAGTCCCTGCCATTATCACCATCTGGAAATAAAGCATGATCGTGAGAGAGAATGGAAAACTCATTTAAGAACCATCCACACATCAAAGGCACAACTGGCGCTCAGCTGCTGTCCCTGCATCCAGTGCTGAAATGTATTGTAAACCTCCTTCCTGGCAAACACAGAAAGGGCTGGGAGATTTTTCTTTTTCCTTTTTTTGCCGTCACAAGGAAAGAAGCTGCTGCTAAACAAGATCATCTACTTAATTAAAATGGTCGTCTGGATCCACTGGCAGATTTAGATCAGATGCCCACACATAGTAAATTGCCTTCAGTGGAAATGACTGACGGTTTCTCAAGAGCTCTATAGCCTCCTGGAGATTGTATTTTTTTCCCCCCTCCGTTCAGATAATTCACTCATCCATTGTAACCTCCAACAGGCATTCAAATTATTTCAGCTGCTTCCCCTGTGATGAAAACTGTGAGAGAGATTGTTCTTGCAACGTGCTATGTTTCAAAAAGAAATTCAAGTGGTGAGTCTGCCCCATTGCAAAGACATCACCTCCTCCCCACTATGTGTATGTGAGGCTGGCTCTTTATAAGAGAAATCCCAGCACAAGAATTCAGTTCCTCCCCCTGTGTACAGTAAGACTCACACACACACGCACACTGCTGATCGGATTTTAAAAGCTGATTTAAAATGGCCTGGGTATCAGTAAAGGGATCTAAGCCGTTTATTTGACAATATATATATATATTCTACAAGCAAAAGTTTGAATTTATTCTTCATCAAAAAACAAGTCATTAATATCTGAAGTTAAAACAAAGCACCAGTTCTGTTACTCCAGTGATCTGATATCTGATGTGCAGAAAATAGGGACATGTTCTTTTTAAAGACTAGGTTAGTTAACACGTTGTACTCAAAGAAACATCACCCTTCTCTGCAGTTACATTTTCGTTCTTAATCCCTGCAATACCCAACACGTCCTCCTTTTTGTTCTCTCCCCTCCCCTTCCAGTACTAAACACTAATAAGCATTCTTAAAAGCTGAATCTGAGGTACTGTAGGGCTTTACTACCTGAAAGATGACATCCTTCTGCATTTGGCCAAGAAATAGAATATGATGCTTTAAAAATATGAAATATGACTTGCTAAAATGGGAGTAGTCTTTCAAAACACATTTGCATTTAAAAGCAGATTTAATTATTTTGAGCTTCAGCAATTTCATTTGTATTTGTTTTGCCAGTTGAAAGCACATGAAACAATGTAGCATGTTAATTATTTATACATGCACATGAATATAAATAACCATCAATATATGTGTAAGTGTTTGTGAATGAGCGTACAAGCATGTATGTCTGTATGTGAGAATGTGTGGGTGTGTGGGTAAACATGAAGTGTAAGAGTGTATGTATATGCATGTGTATATGAGTACAGTAAGTGTATAAGCGTGATGTGTGTGTGTGTATTGGTTTATAAAGGTGCCTGGGGCAGGACCTTTCTTACCATTTACAGTAGGGCACGTTAATGTTGTAATGTTATTTTTACTGTCTTTCACATCCCCATTGCACTGTGCTGCAAGATATATTGGGTAATTATTCTTTGCTATTAAAAAATAATAATAATAATTAGGTAATTATAGTATATGAGTGGTTAAATGAGGGTATACTGTAGGTGAAGCAGGCATCACAGTTCCTCCAGATACCTTATTACACCTAGGCATGCCTCAGAATATCACAGAGTTTCCACAGGATTCAATGGTAATGCTACCGGGGAATACTGCAGTATGCCCGGGCATACCTCAAAAGATGGAACAGTTAAGGTGGGTAAAGTACACCAATATGTGCAGATGTAGTCAGCTTCACTTTTGAAGACACAGCTGGGATCCCGCAGCTTCCCCTGGCAGAAACAAATATTGCTCTGGCTACATCTGTATGAAAATATGTGTGTGTACAGTAGTCAAAGTGGTTTAATCATGGTACTGGCACTATGCCTGATTAAAAAATATATATATAGATGTAGAGGTATCTGTACCGTCTTAGCTGAGCATAATAATCAAACATGAATAGACGATACAGTTCTGTTGCTAATAAAATGCTTTTATTTGTGCGAGCTTTCGAGATACACTGATCTCTTCTTGGCGATGTTACAATGAATAAAGTAAGGTGGAGGGATAGGTTTCAGTCACATGTAACATTCCAAAATGCACTGTATTTACGTTAAACCTTGCTTTATTCATTGTAACACCGCCAGAAGAGATCAGTGTATCTCGAAAACTTGCACAAAAAAACCTTTCATTAGCCACAGAATGGTTTCATTATATATATAATTTATATTATATATATATATATATATATATATATATATATATATATGTGTGTATATATATGAAAAAATCACATTCAGTTGGCACACTGTAAACAACAGAAAAAATGCTGATGCTTGTCCCATATGCACATGTATATAAATAGGTTTTACCAGATTGGAGTCCGGAAAAAACGAGACAGCACACAGTCTAGTAAGTCCAGTAGAACTATATTCAGTTTAGCATGGCACCACATCCAATATATATGTATATATAAATATAATCCAATGCACAGCCGGCACACCATTTGCAAGTAAATACGTTTTGGTGCTTATCCCATAAAGCAATAACAGACCATATGATACGGGTTGCAACACGACATCAAGGGACAGCACGCAGGTAAGTAAATCATACATTTTCTATATTTGAAAGACGACACAAAAACCGACATTTCGGTCCCCCAGTGGGACCTTTCTCAAGGTGGTGCAATTGAATGCAGTGCACAATACATATATATACCCCAAACCCCAGTGCAATTCAACAATGCCAATCACAGTTAATAAGCCTCACCTTCCTATGTGTCATGCGTCCACAGTATCAGCAGGTAAAGAGCGGCCATTTTGAATATATTAACTCTATATTTGTTTACCTGATATGTGTTTGTGCATGCGCAAAAGGCTCAGGAATTGCATAATGTTAATGCTGAGAGACTGCATAAGTCTACCGGACCCGGCGATATCTCGGGTAACCGGAGAGACTGCGCATGGACTAAACTGATCTGGAACTGATACCTGGATAGATTAACTATTGCAGGGACGTGCAAAATACACATTGTAACTGCAAGTGAAGCGAAACATGCGAGACACCTGATGTGCTCACCATAAATGTGCAAAAAAATGTGAGGGAATAAAACATATATACACACGTGTGGATGATGTGGCTGACTGGAATCTAGGTCAGTATATGAATGCTGAAAGCACTCAGCCATATAACGCATAATGTGTAGTGTAAGAAATGGTAATGCAATGATGACTCTATGCATCCTGTCAGGAAGCGACACCTTAAATACCAACATAAATACATAATGCAGACACTGTCACATAGAGAAACTGGTAATAAATTAGAATAAATGCTGTGTCACGCTCTCAGCAAACATTGCCACAGGTGGATCTTGACTGCAAGGGACCTGAGGTGTCTGACACATTGCAATGCACCAAATACGTATGGTTAATGCAACAGCATACATAGAAAGTTAAACAATGCATCAAAGCATAATAATTTGCACAAACAAAAAAGTCAGTATATAAATGCTGAAAGCACTCAGCCATAGAACGCATAATGCGTAATATAAGAAATGATAATGCATTGATGACTATGTATCCTGTCAGGAAGCGACACCTTAAATACCAACATAAACACATGATCTATCCAGGTATCAGTTCCAGATCAGTTTAGTCCATGCGCACTCTCTCCGGTTACCCGAGATATCGCCGGGTCCGGTAGACTTATGCAGTCTCTCAGCATTAACATTATGCAATTCCTGAGCCTTTTGCGCATGCACAAACACATATCAGGTAAACAAATATAGAGTTAATATATTCAAAATGGCCGCTCTTTACCTGCTGATACTGTGGACGCATGTCACATAGGCAGGTGAGGCTTATTAACTGTGATTGGCATTGTTGAATTGCACTGGTGTTTGGGGTATATATATGTATTGTGCACTGCATTCAATTGCACCACCTTGAGAAAGGTCCCACTGGGGGACCGAAACGTCGGTTTTTGTGTCTATCAAATATAGAAAATTTATGATTTACTTACCTGCGTGCTGTCCCTTGATGTCGTGTTGCAACTGGTAACGTATGATATATATATATACACATACACACATACACACTCACACAGTACATGTATTAAACACTGTGGACAAGCTCATTGGACTGTGTTTTAAAATGGTTAGAGCAATATTTCTGCTGATGAGGCTTTGTAAAATAAACCAATTAAAAAAAAAAGTTAAGCTAAATTCTCCTTGTACTACCTTGTAGTAAAAAAGGAGGGAGAAGAGTAGGTGGTATGAAACCTTTTTATTGGAACAACAGGTACAGTAGTTGATATGTTACAAGCTTTCGAACCTCTCAGAGTCCTCATAAGAGACATGTGCAGAGGTACAAACAGGGAGACAGTTTTGGTGAAATAAAAGATGGCTTTATTTAGCCTGTCCCTTTAAACAATGCACAGCATACGAAAATAAACAAATAAACAAACAGCCTATCCCTCTGTAAGGATTATCCAAAAAAAGTATTTTTCCAGCGCACAGCAACAGAGAGTCAGGTCATGAAGTTAAGAAATCTTTAAGCTGCATTAAAAAACGGAGGGTGCAACACTCCTACGCGTTTCGTACGTACACGCACATTATCAAGGACTCCTTGATATAGTGCGTGTACGCACGAAACGCGTAGGGGTGTTGCACCCTCCGTTTTTTAATGCAGTTTAAATAAAGATTTCTTATCTTCATGACCTGACTCTGTTGCTGTGCCCTGGAAAAATATTTTTTTGGATATCTCTGGAGTCTGGTACGGCAGCACGCTTGAAGAGACATGCTGAGGGAGATGCAGTGAGTAACTTTATGCTTTACCTAAAGGGCCATCCCAATGAGGAGGGGAAGGGTATAGTTGTATGCCACTCTCCACCATCAGGGAGTTCATTGCCCATATTATAGGCTTTAATGGTTTACTACTGGAATATTGAATCATGGATTCACAGACCCCATGAATTGTTCTCTGATTACTCAGAATTGTTATGCACATGGGTCCAAGCATTTGAGCATTAACCCACCCTGTGTATATATCCCTGTGTAAGAGCTAACTCACTTTCCCCAGTTCCTATCTGCAAGGCTGGGGGGAAAAGCCCCTTACCAGCCTATCACCCCAAAGTCTCAAGAGGTACCTCAAAGCAGGTGGCCCTTCAGGTCAGTCTCTGGGTCTGGATGGGTGTTAGTTGAGGGGCCAGCTTCTGGCAGATTCCTGGATCCTCTGCTGGTCTCCAGTTGTCTTGATATCAGCACAGCCTTTCTGCTCAAGACATCATCTCCTCTGTCAGCACAGTTGTGACTGTGCTAAGGAGGCTCTTCAAGCAGTTTCCCACAGGAGGCTTTTCTACAGCTCTGATTATCCAGGTGGAGACTGGTTAATTGTCTTTAGCCACAATTAACCAGCTCCCTGCTGGATTCCTTAGACCACTGAGGCTTTCTAGTGCAGCGTCATTGAGACAGGGTTAATTCTCCGTTACAGTCCTTCACTGGGTTACCCCTACCCTGAGAGGTTTGAAAGCTTGTAATACTGTATCAACAACCTGTTGGTCCAAATGACAGGTATTGTACCCCGTACTCCCTCCTTTGTTACTACATGAAAGAAAGAACCAACACGGCTATCAACCATTTTTGTACCACATTGTGTGTCTGTTATTCTAGTATTCCACAGTGTATACCACACCCTACTAGAACCCACTGCCTTCAATGGACACTTTCCAACTTCCACAATTCAAATATTCGTTAGGTGCTGCTGCTTCCATTTTGTAAAAAGGTACTGACCCATGTTCATTATGTCCTGAGACTATAATGCAAAGGTGAGCAAAATTTCATTATAGTCTGTGGAAAATTAAAAGGTGTGAATATTGCCTATTCTTAAAAAAAAAACATGTGTTGTATTAACACCTGTGCCTACACAATCAACTATAATACGGGCCTTTCAGTTTTTTTGGTCTATGGCAATGATGTGGCTTGGTTTTATTTAACCGAAACAGGTGCAAATGGAAAATACAGCATTAGCTTTGCCTATAGGGGGGTCTAAAAAAAAATGAAAGAAATACACATTAAATATCAAAATATTATAAAACTATTATTGGTGCCCTATCTGAACATAGATGCATGGTTATAAGGCTTAATCTTTTTTTTCTGCCAGTGGGAATTGCAATGCATCTTAAAGGCATCAAGGGTTTAGCCTTGATTCCCTAACAATGTGTCTTTATTACAAGAAAACTACATCATTAAAAGTAAGTGGAAATGAACCAAAGTTATGTTCCAAAAGCTAAATGCAAATAACCTTATGGGCCTATGATAGATTAAAGTTACATTTATCTTTAAATAACACATTTTATGACACCTTGGTATCTTTTATTAGTGGATTCCACAAAAGGCCTGGGATATGATTTGTGAATTAATGACAAACAAAGACAGCCGAGTTATGGATAATTTATAGACCCGTTAATTTTCTAATTTTGCAGAAATTTTAATATGACCTACTATATATACTTACAGTGTTTCTGTACTATATATATATATAATCTAGGACTAAAAGAGACTGCAATGCGGTGTGGGCAACACTATATACATATATATGCAGGAAATTTAGTATTTATCTATATGGGGTTTATTTGCAGGGATAAAAGGGCCCACCGTCCCTTTAAGTAAAAACAAAATCATAAAATAAATACCTACTCCTCTTAGGAGACTAACTATACATGCAGCTTCAGCCTTACTAACTGGATGGACAGCTAAGCTGGTTACCACCTCAAACAGGTACTATTATAGCTGAACATATAGTCTCTGAACACAGCAATAAGTGTTTCTCTTATCTGTTACTTCAAGGTTATGGAGCATAAGTCCCCACTTTAGCACAGTCTCGCGTCCTTCCTTCCTAGGGGAGCTTAGCCCCACGAGAGCTCATAGAATCTCTCCTCTGTACGTCCAATGTTAAGGATAGGACATCCCTGCTTCAGCATGGTCTCGCGTCCTTCTTTTCTCTTCCTAGGATTAACAACCCAGGCAGTCCCAGCAGACTCCGCGACCACCATCCAGTGGGTTTAGCTTTCCTTGCTAGGGAGAACTCTTCTCTGTCCCCCATCTCTGTGCACAGCAGTCTCTCAGTGTGTACTCACTTCCTGACTTTTAAAACTCCATGACCAATCAGAAGTTCAGCCTGCTCAATTATTTTGCAGCTGCTGCTGGCTTTTCTAAGTAGATTAACTCTCTGTGCGCTGGAAAGTCCCATTGCTGCCCTATTCCAGCACCTAGAGACAGTGATGGTATCACTATATATATATATATATATATATATATATATATATATATATATATATATATTGCAATGCCTCTCTTGTCTATAATACAGACTTTGTTTTGGATTTAACCAAAGAGTGTGCTGTCTCTTATTATCTGTTATAAAAGTGTGCTGTCTCTTATTATCGGCCATCCCTCTGGTAATCTCTCTCTCTCTCTATCAATGTCATGTGTGGGTTTTAGTGTGAAAATTAATAAGAAAAATTAACAGTGCCAGTGTAACGATACTAAATAAATAGTATGCAATGATTGGAGGTAAAATAATTAAACAATATTACGTGAAAATTAAGTACAAACCAGTCCAAATGATGGAAACAATAGATGAGAGAAAAAAGTCCAGATCTAAAAATTGATTATCAGTCCCTTGAAGATGTCACTCACGTGGCACAGAGGGGGAACTTTTCCAGTTCTTGGACTACTTGAATAAAATCCCCTCGAATATTCATTTCACCATGACCCATTCGGCCAGTGAAGTGGTCTTTTTGGACACTATAGTCTACAGAGAGGCAGACAGACTATTGACCAAGATTCATCAGAAGTTAGCGGACAAAAACAATCTGCTTCTGGCCAATAGCCACCACCCCTCATCACTGAAGAATGGGTTACCATATTCCCAGTTTCTGAGGGTACGGAGGGTGACCAGCAATGTTGAAGATTGCGAGACAGCACTGCTCAACATGGCGCGTAGATTCCAGGACCGCGGCTATGCGAAAGGAGAGAGCAACACCGCGCTTAAGAAGGCCAGACTGATTCCTCGTGAGCAGTTGCTCACATCTACCATTAAATCACAGGATATAGAAAGGTTTCATGTTGCTAGTATTTATAGCACAGCCTCGGAACTGATCAAATCAAGCGTGCAAAGACACTGGCATATACTCGCCAATGACAAAAAGATTGATGCGCACTACAACAAACCCCCATTGGTCTGTTATAGACGAGGATGAAATATTGGTGATTCCCTCTTGCAGTCAGACCCTATGACGAAATACTGTACGCTAATAGTACCACTTGGCTTACCAGGACCCCAGGAGTCTACAAATGTCACGGGTGCACTAATTGCCAGCATATAATCTTGTGCAAACATTATGCGCACCCAACCAGTGGCAAGGCTATCAAGATAAAGAACTTCATGAATTGTGAGAGTCGCTTTGTGGTTTATTTTATTTGCTGCCCTTGTGGTATGTACTATGTGGGCAAGACCACTCGGATGTTGAAGGAGAGGATCTGTCTCCATAGATCGGCCATCAGGAAGACATTATCGGAAGTGGGTGACAGTGATGACCAAAAACTACAACCGGTTGCAAGACATTTTAAGAAATTCAAACACAACTTTGCGACAATGAGATGCATGCCCATCATGCAAGCTCATGTGTCACCACGGGGTGGAGATAGGGGAAGACTCTTATTACAGCTGGAAGCAAGACTCATTTTTGAGCTCAATACAATGGCCCCAAAGGGTCTCAATGAGGATTTCAAGCTTGGGTGCTTTCTTTAATAACAATGTGTTACTTATTTGGGCGGGCTGATTGCCCTCGGCTGTATGTGTTTCTTTCCCCCTTTCCTACTTCCCTCCTTCCTCATTCCTTCCCTACTTGACTTATCCTTCCCTCCCCCTCTATGTTCTCGCCTTTCCTTCCCTCCCTCCCTCTCTTCCTCCTGTTATTAATGTGTTTTTCACGGTCAGTGTTTTACCATGTATACATAGCTTTTTGTTGCCATCTCCTTCCCCTGGTTTTGATTAACTCAGGGTCCTTGTAGCCATTTTGTATATCTAGTGGCCTGATGATCATATAGTGTTGTAATAATGTTCTTTTTATTAATGCCTGCAGCGATAAGGAATTCTGCTCTGCTTATATTTCTCCTTATCCTTTTTTTCACGTTTGTTTCTCACTTTCTGTCATTTCATAGTACCCATGGAGATCCCCCTGATGTCCCGGTTATTACTGCACCTTATTTCTATATAAGTGTTCCCACTGATGTGCAGTCAGATACTATATCCACCATCATGATTGCCAGGATGTGAGGGATCGATCGCGTATCTCCCCTCTGTGTGAGGTGCCGCGCTGCCTACTCAAGTGGTGATGGGGCTGCGCATGTGCGTATCGCTAAGCCGTTGAGTCCTCTTCGATGGACCACAGCGTCACGGTCTCCAGCAGCATGGCACCATGGTTACGGAGGACGCTTTCTTCCCTCGCAGTGGCGGCCTGATGGTACTGCATACACAACTCAGTGGTGGCCTGATGATACTGATACACAACTCTGATCTCTGTGGATCATGTGGCTGTGTTGATGACAGGCATAGTGCGACATCAGCGACTTTGGGTCTGATCATGGGACTTGATGCACGGCCAATCAGCTACTCTGGTTGAGTCATTTTGGTGGGGATTTGGGGGTATTTAAGGGATCCACTGGCCATTAGTCTCAAGCACCACCCTGAGGAAGGTCCCACGAGGACCGAAACGTTGGTCATGTTTGTGCTATGTTTATTTTTGAATACAAGTTTTCTTACTTACCTTTGAGTGCTGTCTTGTGTCTGCTCCTGCTGGAGTGGATTACTTTTCTCTTACTATTGGTATAGGACATGCACCGCAAACTGTTTATGGTATTGGGAGTGCCGGCTGCCCCATTTTGTTTTATATATATATAAACTCTAGCAATGTAGCTTTAGAGCTGTATCAAGTTATCAAAGAGGTTTCCACTACCATACGATTTTTAGACTATGCCCTGTGTAGATTAGATTTTATTCTCAGACATTGTAAAATCTGACTTGAATTGAGACTCCAATTGGGACACCAGATCACACTGTATAGCTCTACCTCCAGCTTTCCTATCATAACAGCACGAGATGCTGAGATACTGTACACGTCTTGACAGGATCAATGCTGATCTAGGAGGCCTCAGGGGTCCAAGCTCACTTTGTGCCAAGAATGGCATATGTGATGCTTGGGCGCTAGCAGAGGAAGGGCAAAGACAACAAAATCAGCATGGAGCTTGTTCAAACTTGAGCCTATTTAATTTGTGTGAAACGGCACATTTTTCACTAACTTCAGCAAGAAATGTGCACATCTCTAACTGTACTGTGATAATTATTTCTGTTTAATTAATATCATACACTGACTTACTGTACACAACCATTTAACAGCATTTGATTGTTCTACATCACTCCATTATTTGCGTCTTTTCCCAAGTTTAACTACTTACAGTGTTTAAAAAAATGTTGCCAAGATAAGTCTTTATTAAAGGGGTTTCCACAATAGTCTTGTGGTAAACATTGAATGGCCTATTTTCTCTGTGAATATAAATACTGGCAGTGCATATTAAAACATTCAGAATTGTACAACTCAAATAATATTACATCACACATTATGTGGGAGGACATCATCTGTCAGATAATATTCCTGTGGAGAGAAGAAATATTGATGCTTTGTAATTTGTCATTTTTTAAGAGATTTCAAACGCAACTTGGTTTTGGAGGGGTTAAGATGAGTAATATACTATTCTGTCCTTTAGAATCCACATGAGATAAGACAATTTTCAAACATTTGATACAAATCGACTGGGTTTCACCCCCCTTACTTGGGGGTGTGACACTTTTAAAGGTGAAGAAAAATAATAGCCACACAGTCTAATATTAATCCGTGCTCCATGTAACTCCTTCTAAAACTCTACCTTTTATTCCTTGAGTTGCATACTGAAGGCAGCAGGACAAAATCAACACAAAAAAACATTGCATACACCAAGTAAAAGGGCAGATTTTTCAAGCTGCATCTACACAACCAACTGTGCTTTCTTCATTACACACGTAGATTTATTGTCCCATTAGTTTTTCTCCTATGCTTGGATGCGTGTCACCATTTTAGGAGCCCCCAACCCCAATCGTAAATTCACTGCAAAACAACATTGTATACATACAACTGACTAAAGATGCAGTACTTCTATATACTGTACAACAAACAGAAAACGTAAGGGGTTCTCCAATAATTACAGATGAACGTTAGTGCAAACAGCCAATAAACTTCAGCACTCATAACACTAACATAGAAACCGCTACTGTGGGAAAAAGAGTCTCCTCATTATTTTATTACTAGTGGTTTGTGGGCAGCAAACAAAACGATCCTTTTAGACATCGTAACTTTGGTAAATTAAGTTCTATTTTCTCTAAGAAGAATAAACAGCTGGAGACGAGAAGCAAAGGTATTTATCAACATTTATTAGCGTTGGGTTTTTGGCGGGAGGGAAAATTGTCTTTCTCCCCAAACACCCAGTGCATGTTTAACAGTTGTCGGGTCGCCATGATTTCCATGATTTCCAGTGTTGCTTTAGTCAAAACACACAGATTCCCAACAAGCTCTGAGAAACCCCAACCATTACCACATAATATATATATGCATAAAAAGTGTCAAAAGGAGTGCTAGTGAGCGTGGCTAAATGTATACAACAAAAAACAAAAATGCCCAAAGCTACTTCCATTGTGACAAAAATACACTAGGCAAAACCTATATATCTCTTGTAAAAGGGTCATTTAGTTTAACCCTTTGGCCAAAGCGTCATAAGCCTGCTGCCACTTACAAGGCATGACCGTAGCAGGTCCTAACACTCACCTGGGTTAAAATTCTTATTTACCTGTATAATTACAGGAAGAATGATCATATTGGATCTGTCGTAACCTGGCAAAATGAAACTGACCTGCCAGCTTGGAAAGTGGGGTGGGTCAAGCTTAAACCTTGGGGTTGCTTTAGTCAAGTCAGAAAAGTGGATGTGTACAAAAAAGTATAGACAACTGTTGCGCGTGAGGTTGTTCAATGCATAACCTGCCTGTTTGGGTACTGTTCAATTACATCAAACCACTTGTGCGGTTTGAAATGTTACTGCACAGCAGGATCGCAGGAAGAACAGATGGTTTTTTTTGCTCTCCTGCTGAAAAACATCTGCGAGCAGAGATTTGTACATTTTGCCCCTGACATATAAATTATATAGTAAATCTAAAATTATCTTAGAATACACAGGTGATGTCACATTCAGTTGATGTAATCATTTATTGGAAATTCAATGGAAAATCATCGGTTATCATCTTCAAATAGCTTTATAAATGTGTTTAACCAACAATGTGACTCACTGTTTAGCCCCTTGAGTTCTGCATGATGGAACAGTTACTGGACTAAAAGTTGCACGAGAGTGTTTCATAACGTAACGATGATGTCAACTGCGCGGCGTGGCACTAATATTGGGGCAGTTTCTCAGATCCTCAGTAGTTTGGAAAGAGTTATTTCACCTGGATTTGCAATGGGGTAGATGGTCCCCTGGTTTAATTTTGGGTGGAATTTACCACCCCTCCCCCAAATCCAACAAATGTTCTAGGGCAAAGTGTTTTCCCCAGGCACATTTAATATGTACAGTATTGGTACAGACCTGTGCGGAGGGAACTAAGGATGGTCCTACAAAGTTTTATACCTTTGGAGATAGGTGAACACTAGTGAAATAGTAAAAGAGCTTAGGTAATACTAATTTTACAAAATATATGCGTTCATAAAATATAATATTTTCTAAAAAAAAAAAAATTATTATGCCATGCGGAATTCAGGAAAGCACATTTTTATTTTTACCGTTAGATGTGTTTATCTCTGTTTCCAGTGCTTTTATACTGGTAAATCACTTCAGTACAAATATATTTAGATGCTCTGGCAGGGTAGTGAACATACTGTAGGATGGATGGATTGTGTAAGTGTGACAACGAGTGAAGGATTTATACAAGTTCATATTCACTCAACAATTATTTAATTTATTTTGAAAATGCCTTTTTGAGCATTTGGACTGAAACGACTAAGTAATGCAAGAAAATAACATTCAACTATGGACTGATTAATAAATCAATGGGTTCAGTGGAAAAAAGGATGTATAATATGTCTAAGTTTATATTATTCATATTACTATTATTATTGTGGCTGGAACATTGGTAGCAGCAGATAGTTTTGACCTGCACCCTGGCAGGATGTCTTTATATTTGGGTAGTAGAATTCTGGGTACTCTGTGCAGATCTGTCCCAGACATCCTGGAGCCCCCTTCTATCAGCATGCAATGCAAATGGGGAAAACCGCACTCAATGTTTAGTGTCACTTAACTAGCTCAGTGCTGTATCTTTATTGTATCCCATTTTGGTGCAGAAAACAAAGAACATAATGGGGTGGGGGGACTAGACGGGTGGTGTTAGTCCCACCTGCTGTAGTCCCACCCTTCATCATGCCCTTTTTTTGGATTGGTTTCAGGGGGCTACCGGCCTTGAGGCTGACGACAGCTTTCATCATGGATGGGGGAAGTCTCAATGTTTTACTACAGGTTGCCATTGAGTCAAATTGTGGCTAACTAGGCTCCCATTGAGAGGGCCTGAGTAGCCACAGCGACAATCAATGGGTTAATGATTACAGTGGGGTTTTTTTTGTATGTTTATATTTTGGATAATTAATGTTAATTAATTTATATTGAATGTTTGATTTTTTGGGTACTTCTAATGGCCATTGCTCTATTAACCACATTTGGCTAATAGGGTTATTGAAAACCAGAGACAGAACATGAAACACAGACAGAGCTCAGTGCTACATCCATTAACACAGATATACGGTACAGTGCCTATATATATATATATATATATATATATATATATATATATATATATATATATAGTCAGATAAGGCAGTTGGCACTCCAATAGGTGCTGGTAAGCCACAGGTGCACGTTCCATATAGAGAATGTAGTTATACGTTACCGTTCCAAGGATTGGTAAACAAGAGACAGCACTCAATGTTGAAAATCAAAGTGTATTAGTGAAAGCAAAAATACATCCAGAAACCCAACGTTTCGGTCCTACAGAATGGGACCTTCCTCAGGGGGATACAAATTGTAGGACCGAAACGTTGGGTTCCTGGATGTATTTTTGCTTTCACTAATACACTTTGATTTTCAACATTGAGTGCTGTCTCTTGTTTACCAATCCTTGGAACGGTAACGTATAACTATATATATATATATATATATATATATATATATATATATATATATATATATATATATATATATATATATATTTTGCATAAAATGGTCTCTTAGTTTAACCCTTTGGCCAAAGTGTGGTAAGCCCTTGAGCCCCTCCAAGGCAGACCACATCTCAATGGTCCTAACACTAAAATAAATTCTTAATAACCTGTACATTACCAGGCAGAATGATTTATAATAAATCTGTCAAAATTAGTTGCATAGTTCTAAGTCTGATTGAAGCTCTTATTAACCTGTACATTACCAGGAAAAGCACTCTGTATTAGATTTGTCGCAATCAAACTGTATGCAGGTTCCCATGAGTGTGGAGGTGAAATGGAGTGAGCTTTTAACCATTTAAAAGTGGGAGGGAGTTAGCTTCAAAACTGGGAAGGAGGAGCCACCCTCCAAATCAGCCAGGACCAGCTGCACAGAATTGCAAAACATACTGAACCCCCAAAATAACCACAATATATATATGCGAATAGGTGTCAAAGAGGAGTGCAACTGAGCATGGCAATATATATTTAAAATTAGAGACAGAACATGAAACACAGACAAAGCTCAGTGCTACATCCATTAACACAGATACACGGTACAGTGCCTATATATATATATATATATATATATATATATATACATATATATATATATATATATGGCACACAAAGGAGCCTGCAACAAACCTATATCCATAAACTATGCTAAAGCCAGTTCAATGAGGTGTAAATAGTAACACCACTGGCGGTGCTGGGGATGGGAATAATATGAAAACCAACACAGAATAAAAGAATCCCCTAATAGCACTCTAGCATACAAAAGTAACAAAATTTATTAATCAAAAAAAACCACATACATAGGTTAAAAAAGGAAGCGGTGGTGTCCTGCCTGCTGTTAGATAGTATTAAACTCCTAAATGACAAACATAACAAGCTGAAATGGGCTGTTACTGAATTTAAATTAGTCTAAGAGGAGAACATACTACTGAAATATACTATGGACACAAAAAAACTGGTACTTAATGCTTAGCACATAAAAATAACTGCACCAAAGGGCAATGAGAGTGTTAAAGCAAACAATGTTTGCCTTTAACAACTCTGACCGGCCGGTCAGTGATTGCTGAAGTAACTACCCCAATTATGAGTCAGTGTGTGCAAAACAGCAAGAATATGCAATAGATGAAAATAAATTTGATTTAGCACACACAGAGGTTGACTGAATGACAGGTGATATGCAACAAAGTCAAAATAAGGTGCAGGGAATACTTAGCATGAGTCCAGCAGTGAAAAGTGTCCACAAAAGAGGAGAGTGATCTTGAGTTCAGTGATGGTGAATCGCAGCCTCAACCGCCACAATGTGCATGCTCCCTGTGTAGTCTAGAGGGTCTCTTCCCCGCCGAACATTGAATGCGAGTTTCCGCTTCCGGTTCACCGGTTCATCGGCTTCACGAGGGGAGTCACGTGACGACGCCAGTACCTGGAGCTACATTGAGAGGATTGAGCTGACGGCACATGAAAGATATCTTTTGAATAAAATGGTCTTTTAGTTTAACCCTTTGGCCAAAGTGTTGTAAGCCCTTGAGCCCCTCCAAGGCAGACCACATCTCCAGGGTCCTAACACTAAAATAAGTTTTTAATAACCTGTACATTACCAGGAAGAATGATTTATAATAAATCTGTCAAAATTAGTTTCATAGTTCTAAGTCTGATTGAAGCTCTTATTAACCTGTACATTACCAGGAAAAGCACTCTGTATTAGATTTGTCGCAATCAAACTGTATGCAGGTTCCCATGTGTGTGGAAGTGAAATGGAGTGTTAGGACCCTTGAGATGTGGTCTGCTTTAGAGGGGCTCAAGGGATTACAACACTTTGGCCAAAGGGTTAAACTAAAAGACCATTTTATTCAAAAGATATCTATATATATATATGCACATATATATATATATATATACAGTGGTTGACAAATCACCAAAAAATCTACTCGCCACACAAAAAAATCTACTCGCCACCTAGTACCAAACGTGTGCTGCTTGGGCCAATATTTACTCGACCGGGGGTTAAATCCACTCGCCCGGGGCGAGCAAATGTATAGGTTTGTCGAACACTGTATATATATATGTAGAGGTATCAGTACCGTGTTAGCCGAGCTTCAATAATCAAAAAATAAATAGATGATACCGTTCTGTGGCTAACGAAATGCTTTTATTTGTGCGAGCTTTCGAGATACACTGATCTCTTCTTCCGGCGATGTTACAATGAATGAAGCAAGGATTACTTAAAAACAGTGTCTCTTGGAATGTTATCTGTGCTTGTCCTTCCACCGTGTGGATGTGTTTTATGGCTAGAGGTGTCAAAGGGTAACTGAAAGCAAGTGAAGAAAGAGTGTGTATGTGTATCAGTGTGAATAAAAATGAATGGAGAGCCCACAGTATAAGTTGTGTGTGGAGTGAGAGGGATATAAATGGTGTGGGTGGGTGTGGAAATGTGAGAGTTTGTAGCACAACTAAAAGTGTGTGTGGATACTATGTGGTCCCTATTGGTGTATATGGATGGAAAAATAAGGAGTATTAGTATGTGTGAGAGACAGCTGTGTGTGCATACATATAGCACAGTATGTACAGACATGGCCTTTAGCGCTCATGGGAAGAGAGTTCGCTAGTGTCAGTAATTACTCATAAAATTTCGATCTCTGTTTAGGCCACTGCTAAGTGTCCCGAACAGTTGCATAAATTTGTATTCATGCAACCGTCTCTCTTTCGGGGTTTTAAGATTACCTTTGAGTATGGCAACCCTCAGATCGTTCATCTTATGGCCAGAGTCAGAGAAATGTTCGCCAACAGGACTGTCTCTTGTTCCGCGTGTGATGCTGTGGCGATGCAGGTTCATTCTCTTGTTTAGCCCCTGTCCTGTCTCACCTATGTAGTAGCAGCCCCCTGGGCATTTCATGCACATGATGAGGTACACGACATTGCTGGAGGAACAGGTGAACCCTCCTCTGATTTTGTATTCCCGATTCTTGTGTGGTATTTGTATTGTGTCCGCTGTGTAGAGCATTGCGCAGGTTTTGCATCTTGGGTCCTGGCATGGTTTTGTCCCGCATTCAGTTGTACTGCTGAATACTTTACTCCTCACCATAATATTCTTGAGATTATGGGGTTGTCTGTATGATAATAAGGGTGCTTCAGGGAAGACCTGTTGCAGTCTTGTATCTTCCTGGAGGATGGGTTGTAGTTTCCTGGCGATCTTTCGTAGGGCTCCTAGGTGTGGGTTATATGTGACCACCAAAGGAACCCTGTCGCTTGTCTCCTTCTGTTTGTATTCAAGGAGATCACTTCTTGGTATTCTGGTGGCCTTGTGAATTTGCTGGTCTACAATTCTGTGGTTATATCCACGGTTTATAAAGTCTGATCTCAAGGCTTTAATCCGCTGGTCTCTGTCTGCTGTGTCGGAGCATATCCGGTTGTATCCTTTGGCTTGACTGTAGATGGTTGCATGTTTGGTGTGTGTCGGGTGGAAGCTGTTGTCCCTCAAATAGCTGGCTCTGTCTGTAGGTTTGCGGTATACAGAAGTCTGTAGTTGGTTGTTCTTTATAGTAATGGTGGTGTCTAGAAAATGTACTTCATCCGGGGAATGGGTGAGTTTGAGGTTGATGGTCGGGTGGAAAGTATTGAAGTTGTCATAGAACTGAGGTCCTGTTCGCCAGAGGTCCAAATCAGGAGGATGTCATCGATGTAGCGAAGGTATGTAAGGGGTTTCAAGTGACAGGTGGACAGAAAGTCACTTTCCAGTTTTGCGCAGAACAGATTGGCATACTGTGGCGCCATCCGAGTACCCATAGCGGTCCCGGTTGTCTGGAGGTATGTGTCATTTCCAAATGTGAAGTAGTTATGGGTCAGAATAAATTCAATGCATTTAGTCACTGTCTCTGTGAGTGGCTCCTGCAATCCCAGAAAGTATCTGCAGGCTGAAATCCCATCCTCGTGGGGGATGTTTGTATAAAGTGACTCTACATCCATAGTTGCTAGTAGTGTTCCTGTAGGGAGGGGGCCAATGGCATTCAGTTTGTTTAGCAGGTCGGTGGTATCCTGGATATGGCTGGGTGTGTTCCTGACAAGTGGTTTTAGAATGCCCTCCACCCAGCCAGAAATGTTCTCGGTAAGTGTGCCAGATCCAGAGATAATAGGGCGCCCAGGGTTACCCTCTTTGTGAATTTTAGGGAGCATGTAGAATGTGGATGGAGAACAAAAACCCGGGCGCTACCTAGGAAGATGGTAGGTATAGTGAAAGGGGGATATAACAACCTTGGTAGTAGGCAAGGTGTCCCTCTGCTTCTTTTCCACCTGTGACTCAAAAAACCCCAATAAAGGATCTACCCAGGATCCTTCAACAAATGAGACAAGAAAAAAGGGGGGGATGGGGGAGCACTGGTGAAAATCTGATAAATAACCTAAAAAGGTTGTAAAATGCTCTATGTCAATCTCAAGGGTTTTGAGGGTGTAGAATAAATTTTAACACTCACACGGCCTTGTGCGAATGCTGTCGCATAAAGGTATCTTTTGGGCTCACTTTTCCTTCTTCTCTTTTTCTTCTTGCGTCTCCTTTCTGTCTTCTGGATACTTTCGCCGCCTTGCGTCCGTAATTTCTTTCTCCTACTTATTTGATGTTCGTCACACCACGGGCATGTGTGCGTGCGCTCTAGGGGATGGTCTCTTAGTCTTTATGGGGCAGTCCCGCTTCTTAATGGGAAGTAAACGCTCTAAAAACAGAAGGTTAAAAGGCCACACCTCAGTTTAAAGGCAGAAATAAAATAAAATGTTACTACTCACACGGCCAAGTGTGAGTGCACACTTGGAAATGGTATCTTTTAGTTCTCCTTCTAGGTCCCAGCTGGGAGAGGTCCACTGGTGCTAAACGTGGGTCCTCACCCCCCCCCTAATAGGGTCAAAAAGGTCTGAGCCCGATAAATACAAGGCTAAAGTCTTTATTGAATGGACAGTACAACAACAGAACACAGCTAACTCAGTCCGTGAGTCACTCTGTGGAAAAGTAAAAAAGCCAGTCTTTGGGAAATCGAGCAGGGCTTGTGGTGCTGCAGCTGAACTGCCTCCGCGTCCGGATGTAGCGCTGCACGTCCGCGTGTCCTGCTCCCGACGGTGGCTTGATAGGACCAAAAATGTTGGGGTATTTTGAGCTACGCGTTTCGCCTTTTGGGCTTCCTCAGGCTATGTAATTCGAATGGTCTGGGCTCGCTGTTCCTGCTTTATATAGTGCGGCCGGCCATTCTACTCCAACCCCCTAATTACGTTGATTTCTGGAATCGGTATCAGCTGTTCTTCACTGATCATGTATACAGTGTGACAGCATAGCGTTCTGCTTCACTATACATATATCGTAACTCTGTATTAATTTAGGGGAATTTTACCCCTCATGTGGGTCTTCTTCATTTTAAGCTTTACCATTACTGTCTGTGATAGGCTATTAGTGCTTTATAATACACAATGATTAAACATATAATTGGTCCTAGAGAGTCTCCCCTCCTTCTCTCTGACCTTTACTATTACAGGCAACTTTAAGGCTAAGTCTAGATAAAAAATATTTAATATAAATAATTGGTTAATTAACAAAATCATGCATAGTGCAAAAGTGTTAACCACTCTGTAACTAAAAGATGATGTAATACTATGTCTTGTAACGGTGATCTAATACATGTCTATACATAGCATGTTTTTAAAAAACGGATTTTAAAACACAAATTGGACTTTCAATCAAAAATCAATTTTATACAGGGAAATTTAAAATACATTTCTAATATAAATAAAAATACTAATAAAAACTACTAATGAAAATTCTCCTCTAACCAAGCGTAAAACATTACTAAAAATATTAAAAATATGGACTCATCTCCTTAAAGATGTTTTGTGGGATGAAACAGATCTATAAAGAAAAGCAAACATGCAATCAGTCCCGTGTAAGGTGGATACTATACAATATATCAAAGTCCTCCGAGTGAAAGATTTGGGGAGATGAGTGAGTGGGGAATGACTGGGGCAGGGGAAGGGGGGGGGGGGGGGGTTGGGGGGGGGGAACCATAAACGTGGTGGGGACGGTCCAGTGAGGTACGTGGAATAATGGAAAGGAATGTGGAGGTTTTTATCGTTGAGGCGTTTATTGAACCTTTTGGATACTCAATAAAACGCTCCCAGGTCTATGTCTATATTTAGACCCTTGGGGGCTAGAGTCTGTAATCTATAGATCCAAAAGGTTTCACGTTGTCCCAGTTTAGTGAGTTGATCTCCACCCCTCCAATGTGCCTCAACCTTCTCTATGCCCTTGTAGGTGAGACCCTCTGGGTTCCCTCCGTGGGTCATACTGAAGTGTCTGGAGACACTATGGGTCATAACCTGCTTGCGTATATTGCCCACGTGTTCCAACACACGGACCCTCAATGGTCTTGATGTACGGCCCACGTATTGGAGGCCACACGGACACGCAAGCAGGTATACCACATATTCCGTCCGACATGTGATGAGGTGTTTGATTTTAAAATTTTCCTTCATGGTATGTGAGGTAAACTCAGTCCTCTCTCCTTTCATTGCCTGTTTGCAGGCTTTGCAATTAAAGCAGCCAAAAAAAACCTACTGGAGGGGGTAGCCAATGTTGGGCTTTTTGCTCTTTTTCCCTCCTGAATACACTAGGTGCTAGTTTGGATTTGATTGTGGGTGCTCGTTTGAAAATCACCTTTGGCACAGATGGAATGTGTTCTTTTAGAACAGGATCCATCTGAACTATATGCCAGTGTTTTTTTATAATCTCTGATATTTTCCCGGCATCTGTGCTATAGTTTGTAATAAAAGCTGAAGCAAAATTTTTGTCTTTAGTTTTAATTTTGGATTGTAAAAGCTGTTCTCTGGGGACTAGTTCTGTTCTCTCTAGTGCTGTCTCTATTATTTCTGATTCATACCCTCTTTCTAGGAATTTATCTTTTAAAATCTGGGCCTGTTCTTTGTATATCTCTGGGTCTGTACAGTTTCTTTTAATCCTGCGTAGTTGACCATAAGGGATGTTTTTAAGCCACTTTAGCCTTGTATTTATCGGGCTCAGACCTTTTTGACCCTATTAGGGGGGGGGTGAGGACCCACGTTTAGCACCAGTGGACCTCTCCCAGCTGGGACCTAGAAGGAGAACTAAAAGATACCATTTCCAAGTGTGCACTCACACTTGGCCGTGTGAGTAGTAACATTTTATTTTATTTCTGCCTTTAAACTGAGGTGTGGCCTTTTAACCTTCTGTTTTTAGAGCGTTTACTTCCCATTAAGAAGCGGGACTGCCCCATAAAGACTAAGAGACCATCCCCTAGAGCGCACGCACACATGCCCGTGGTGTGACGAACATCAAAGAAGTAGGAGAAAGAAATTACAGACGCAAGGCGGCGAAAGTATCCAGAAGACAGAAAGGAGACGCAAGAAGAAAAAGAGAAGAAGGAAAAGTGAGCCCAAAAGATACCTTTATGCGACAGCATTCGCACAAGGCCGTGTGAGTGTTAAAATTTATTCTACACCCTCAAAACCCTTGAGATTGACATAGAGCATTTTACAACCTTTTTAGGTTATTTATCAGATTTTCACCAGTGCTCCCCCATCCCCCCCTTTTAGCATGTAGAATGTGCCAGGTTTTGGGTTAGCTGGTATCAGGTCCAGAATTTGTTCTCTTGTGTGGATCGGGAGTGTTTTAATGATCCTGTTGAGTTCTCGCATGTATTTTTTAGTTGGATCCTCCTGCAGTTGGGTGTAGTACTTTGAATCAGAGAGTTGCCTGTGTGCTTCTCGCAGGTAGTCTGTGGTGTTCATTATGACCACTGCTCCTCCCTTGTCCGCAGGTTTGATTGTTATGTTGTGGTTGGCCTTTAGCGATTCTATGGCTCTCCTCTCCATCAGTGTCAGATTATATGTTTGTTTCCTTACTTTGTCCAGGATGGTGGTTTTGGCGCTGTGTCTGAAGCTTTCAATGTACCGGTCCAATGTGGGGTTGCGCCCAGTTTGTGGGATCCAGTTTGATTTTTGCTTCTCCCTGCTCATGTGCAGCGGCTCTCCTTCTGCAGTGTTGGCATAATCTTGGTTGTGTCTGTCATGGAAGAACTCCTTAAGACGCAGCCTTCTGAAGTATTCTTCTAGGTCACTGCACAGCTCAATCTTGTCCATAGGCTTGGTAGGGCAGAATGTGAGACCCTTTGATAATACTGAGGACTCTGCTTGATTAGGTGTGTAATCTGAGAGGTTAACAGTGCAGTCCTGTATATATATAGGCACTGTACCGTGTATCTGTGTTAATGGATGTAGCACTGAGCTCTTGCTGTGTTTCATGTTCTGTCTCTGGTTTTAAATATATATTGCCATGCTCAGTAGCACTCCTCTTTGATACCTATACGCATATATATAGTGGTTATTTTGTGGGTTCAATTTGAGCTTATTGGGGTTCTGTATGTTTTTTAACAGGGTTATCTATAGAAGGGGAGATGTTTATTGGGTGGGGGTAGGCAGAATCAGTGTTTGGGGTAGTTGCCTCGGGTGGGTGGTTAGGACCCCCGTGGCGATAGTGTTAGAGGTTAACCCCTTGTCTGTCTTAGTGGTTACTAGCCACTTAGGTAGCCAAGGGGAGTAAATACTGCAGTTTATATTAACCCCTTTGGGCCTGTTGTATATCTTGATAACAACAGGCATCAAAAGGGTTAATGTATTTTCTACCATATGGTTATGTAATCATTTATATTACATAACCCTATAGTACAAATATGACATTACCCTTCCCCATTGTATCACAATGTGATAATTAACTAGTAATTATTAGTAGCATTAATTACCGTATCGCAATTCTACTTAAAATATTGCATCCAGTAACATTTTACCACAATTACCACAATTTTTATTATTTGGATATATATATATATACATATATTTATTTTTTTACCGGATGCAATATTAACTCAGTTTTAGCTGAGATTGATGACTCTAGGCCAGGAGTGGCCAACTCCAGAACTCAAGGGGCACCAACAGGTCAGGTTTTAAGGATATCCCTGCTTCAGCACAGGTGACTCAATCAGGGGCTCAGTCAATGACAGAGCCATTGATTGAGCCACCTGTGTTGAAGCAGGGATATCCTTAAAACCTGACCTGTTGGTGGCCCTTGAGGACTGGAGTTGGCCACCACTGATATAAGCCTTTGCTCGCAGCTTTTTCCTTAGAGATTAAAGATGCAATCCTACAGTGAAGTGTAAAACCTCCTCCAGCTGAAAAAAAAGATGTGCAAAGAGCTGCTTCAGACTTTCAGCAATTGCTCTCAGGAAAAACAGAAGAGATGAGGAGTTTATTATTTTGATGAGGGCTGGACTCAGAGGAAGAGAAAACACTGAAATAAGCACTCTTACTGGAGAGGAGAGAGCGAGGAGAGAGCGAGGAGAGAGTGAGTCCCATTGACTAGAGTGTTCATTTACTTACTGTATATACCTCCCAAAACAGTCTATAGAACACATGGAGATATAACTCTAAACACACCCGAGAAATATGCTAATTAAATTACTTGAATATACTTTGAATCTTCAAATTATCTTACTTTGCATATATAAATTATTTCACGGGTGCTGCTTCTCTTCCCTGTTTTAAGGTCTGGATTTTTCAGTGTTGCAAAATGTTGCCGATTACTGCAACATCTAAGACTGAGTTTGCTTTTCTTAACGTGCGCAAAATGTAGCAAAACTCTGTTGGGACCATTTTGCACATCTCTGTTTGTAGTAGAAATGTCATGTTTTTTTATTTAAAGAATACAAAGCTAAGCAACTGTCGGCTTCTATATGTATCAAAAAACGATAGTTTCAAACTGTATTTTAAAATCATTGTGTAACCAAAAACTCCTTTGTGCCACAAATCTTTTACAACTATGGCGCCTACGGAATAAACTGAGAACAGGGATAATGCACAGTTAACAATTAATTTACTTCCATATGAAATAATGGTCAGGTTTATATATAATACACAGACATTATTTCAACTGTCTTTTCTTTGTTGTAAACTGAATTAAACATAAAACTTTATTGCCATTAAACTGAACCATCGGTAAAACATGACTGAGCAAACCATTAAATAACAAATATTTATAGGATACCTTCGAAGAGTATGTAAAAGATAATGGTGCATATTGATTACTAAAGCCAATTTGGGTACGCTGTGCACTTATTTCCATTTCTGATTTAGCACGGATGTAGGTGGTACAACAGCAGAGTACAACAATTCTATTTAACCCTTCAAGTGCTCTATTTACATACAATGATCTGACTTATGAGGAGAGGCTAGCTAAATTCGATTTGTTTACATTAGAAAAGAGGCGTCTAAGAGGGGAAATTATAACTATATACAAATATATTCGGGGACAATACAAGGAGCTTTCAAAAGAACTATTCATCCCAAGGGCAGTACAAAGGACTCAGGGCCATCCCTTAAGGTTGAAGGGAAGGAGATTTCACCAGCAACAAAGGAAAGGGTTCTTTACAGTAAGGGCAGTTAAAATGTGGAATTCCTTGCGTATGTATGTATGTCTGTATTTATATAGCGCCATTAATGTACATAGCGCTTCACTGCAGTAATACCCATGACAATCATATAAATAACAAAAATATAATATAATGCATAATGGGAAGAAGTGCTTCAGACATAAAAGTAACATTCAGGAAAAGGAGTCCCTGCTCCAAAGAGCTTACAATCTAATTTGTAGGTACTGTAGGAAGAACGTACAGAGAAAGTAGGAGGGCATTCTGGTAAGTGCATCTGCAAGGGTTTATGTATTACCTTTTTGCCCCCTGTAGGTTTGGGGGCGGACCTCCTCTGCAGTGTATGGCGTCATGTGATGTGCACGTTGTCATGGCAATGCACCTTCATGGCATCATGTGACATCGCATTGTAATACCTATGCGACAGTACAGGAAGGGGCCCGCTTCGAAAAAGGTAAGACTCACACGCAGACGAATTGCCTCCACCCTTCTCAGCCGTATGGAAAATCCACCCCTGTTTGTGGTGCATTCACATGTCTCAGACAGGTCTGCAACCCTGTCTTTCCCTATTATTACTTAGCAAATGGTGCTTCCATTGCAGCCAGGGATTCTGGGTAATGAAATGCAAATGAGCCCAGTGTGCACTTTTTAATCCATTTTAACATGGACCCCTATAAGATGATGCCTGCCGTATTACACAGCTTTTCCCCACAGCATGGGTTAAAGAAGTGCATAGTCAATAAACCTGCTCACAGACAGCTATTTCATTACCCAGAATCCCTGGCTGCAGTGTAAACACTGTTTGCTAAGCAAGAAAGACAGGGTGTGTGCCGAGCACACGCATTCTAAGTGAAACATCTTTGTGGCGGGCTTGGATATAAAAGTACTGGTACTGTGGCAGGTTTGCTTATAAAAGTGGGCTCCGCACCAATCCCCCCACCCCAGACCCGCACCAATCCCACCCAGCAGCCCCACGATGCCCCCAGTAGCCATGACACCAGAGGTAGGGGTGTAGGGGGGAGGCTGTGTGTGTGCTGTGTGTGCTGTGTGCGTACTGTGCATGTGCTGGTGCTGTGTGTGGGCTGGTGCTGTGAATGTGTGCTGTGTGCAATGAGTTTGTGCTGTGTGTGTGCTGGTGCTGAGTGTGCTGTGTGTGCAGTGTGCAGTGTGCTGTGAGTGTGTGCTGTGTGTGCTGGTGCTGAGTGTGGAGTGTGCTGTGAGTGTGTGCTGTGTGTAGTGTGCTCTGTGTTATGTGTGTGCAGTGTGCTGTGTGTGCAGTGTGTGCAGTGTGTGCAGTGTGTGCAGTGTGTGCAGTGTGTGCAGTGTGTACAGTGTGTGCAGTGTGTGCTGTGTGTGCAGTGTGCTGTGTGTGCAGTGTGTGTGTGTGCAGTGTGTGTGTGCGCAGTGTGTGTGTGCAGTGTGTGTGCGCAGTGTGTGTGCGCAGTGAGCTGTGAGTGTGTGCTGTGTGTGCAGTGTGTGCAGTGAGTGTGTGCAGTGTGCAGTGAGTGTGTGCAGTGTGCAGTGAGTGTATGCAGTGTGCTGTGAGTGTGTGCTGTGTGTTCTGGTGCTGAGTGTGCAGTGTGCAGTGAGTGTGTGCTGTGTGTGCTGGTGCTGAGTGTGCAGTGTGCTGTGAGTATGTGCTGTGTGTGTGTGTGTGTGTGTGTGTGTGTGTGTGTGTGTGTGTGTGTGTGTGTGTGTGTGTGTGTGTGTGTGTGTGTGTGTGTGTGTGTGTGTGTGTGTGTGTGTGTGTGTGAGCAGTGTGTGTGTGAGCAGTGTGTGCTGGTGCTGAGTGTGCAGTGTGCTGTGAGTGTGTGCTGGTGCTGTGTGTGCTGTGTGTGCAGTGTGCAGTGTGTGTGTGCAGTGTGTATGTGTGCAGGTGCTGTGTGTGCAGTGTGCTGTGTGTGCAGTGTATGTGTGCAGTGTGCAGTGTGTGTGTGTGTGTGCAGTGTGCAGTGAGTTTGTGCAGTGAGTTTGTGCAGTGTGCAGTGTGCAGTGTGCAGTGTGCAGTGTGTGTGTGCAGTGTGCAGTGTGTAAAAAAACCCCAGCTCAAACCGCGTTATAAGCGATCCGCGTTATAGCGGATCGCGCTATAACGAGGTTAGGCTGTATATTACCTGGCCTTAATTAAAGCAATTCTGTATGTATTGTAAATTCAATACAATTTGTAGTTGTGTTTCTTTGGATTTACAGTATGCTTTTTTGCTTCAGATTGCACATTTATAAAAAAAAAATATCTTAAACTATGTAAGAACATTACAAATTTTCTACAAGATGTTGCTTCCCTAAGAACGTACAGTCACTTTATTGCATATTTATTATATGTAGTTAAGTAGGACCAGTGTATTAATTTGTAATCCCTTGTCTTCCAGGCGCTGTCACTATAATTTAAGGAAAACCTGAACAAAGTACACCTCTTTCTCTCATTATCATTTATACGTGTTGAATATTAAACTGTTCCATATCTTGTCTACCCCTATCAACCAAGCAATACACCCCTACTTCCCAGGGAACTAATAAAGGAGCTACGCGTGCAGAATGTTAGCAGGTGCAAAAAGAGAAAAATATCTTTCTTTGCTTGTGATTTTGTGGCCAAACTCCAGCAAATAAAAATATGAGTTGTGAGCACATTCACATCTCAGACCAGTCTGCAACCCTGCATTTCATCATTATCTCTTCAAATTCAGTGCTTCCACTGCAGCTGAGGATTCTGTGAAAGAGTGTTTAAATGAGCACTCAGTGCGTCAACTTTTGCTTCAAATACTTGTTAACATGGACCGCTATAAGTTTATGCCTGACATATTACACAGCCTGGGTTAAGGCAGTGCATGGCCAATAAAGCCAGCACACAGACAGCTATTTTGACCTTTTGAGTCTTAGGGGCCTATGCAGAGAGCAGCGAATTTTAAAAATGGCGAATTTATTAAAAAGTAGCTTTTTTGGAGAGTTTTATTCTCCATATGCAGAAAAGTGCGAATTCTGCTATGTTTAACATGGATGCGTGTGGCGAGTTTAAATTGGCGAGATGCGCGCTTCAGAAACGTGTAAAAACAAATTCGCGCCTTTTTTTTCCCTTTGCAATGGCCGCGAGCGGCAGCTTCTTGCCAATTTTTTCTGGCGAGGCAAAAGGGAGACAATCGCGCCATTTTATTGGCGCGAACAGCCGCTAGATGCCGTTCGCGCCTCTCTGCATTAGGATATTTTTAAAACTGGCGAGATTGAGGTTCTCGCCAGCCGCGAGGCGAGTTTTACAAATAGAAAAGAAAAATTGCCGCGTTTTTCGGAAATCGCCATTTTCGGCTGTTTTCTGCGCGATTTTCTCCAAAAAATGGCGAATTTCGAAATAGCGCTGCTCTCTGCATAGGCCCCTTAGTGTAAGACTGATTATACTGGCTTTGCAATGTGAAGCTAGAATAGGTTTCAACCACACATTATACAAGATATGGTGGGTACAAAAGCGACAAAAATCCTCCACCGTGCAGTATACAGTAAATAAAAATATCACTCGTTAGCACATTCACATGTCTTAGGTAGGTCTGCAACCCTACTTTTCCCTATTATCTCTTAGCATATCATGCTTCCACTGCAGCCAGGGATTCTGGGTAATGACATGCAAATATACAAGAATAAACTGTTCCTTTGGTTTCTCTGCAGTAAAGATGGCAAAACTCCAGAAACCATCCACAGTAAATGAATTAGATAGACCAGTGGTTCCCAACCTTTTTACATTGTGCACCTCCTACAATAAAATATTTGTTCCACGAACCCCTAATTAATAAATATTACTGCCTACTCATTAGACCAAGGGTGCGCAAACTTTTGAAGCTATGCCCCCCTGCCGGCTCCCTTCACTCCTCGCGCCCCCCTTACTTCTTGGTCGGCTGCAAATGACGCCGCAGGGTTGCCATGACAACAGGCGTCAAATGGCGCCGTGGATCACATGACGTCATGTCACAAGACCCCACTGCGTCATTTGACGTCGCGTTGCCATAGTGACTTGTCACACCAGCCATCTGAACCTCTGTAACTTCAATTGCAGAGATCCCCCAGCATTTAATTTCAATGCTTTGGGGAAGAGCGTGGGGCCTCTGCAACCGCCTGCGCCCCCCCACAGAAAAATCCTGTGGCCCCCCCATTTGTGCACCTCTGCATTAGACTATTGCTAACTGTGACAGAGTGAAGTCAACTCCTATCAGTTATGCCTGGGAGACATATGTCTGAGTGCTTCATCCAGCACTCATAAGGGTTAACTCAGGTGGAAGTTAGGTAATCAGGATGTAAGCTGACACCTGAGAGCCAGCAAGATAGAAAAGGATCTATCCTTTCTCTCTCAGGCCAGAGCACACGGATATATGTGCTGCTAGCCAGACGGATACAGCACACTACTTACTGCAACCGAAGTAAGACTTTTTCCTTTGTTTTTCTGACTGCTTAAAAGACTCTTACGGTTTGGTTATGGTTTAGCCAGCCAGCCTGCTAGATAGGCCTGCTGTGTTAGTCAGTTTCTCCCAATGGGGAGCAGGATTTGCTTTGTTTAAAGGGACAGTGTACCCGCATGTTATGTTGCTGTGGAGAAATAAAGCCACTGAACATTTTCATTTATCCTGAAACTACACGTGTGGACTGTTCCCTGACCTCGGCTACAGGCCGTCCTGCCACACTAATAAAACAGTTTGACCGACCCCAAGCAGTCAAAGCTATTGGGAGGGACACACAATTAGGGCCCCAAACTGCACTTTAGTGTGTGTGCAGACAGCATTAGGGGTATAGCTGTCAATTACTGTGCAAGCTTTCAAAGTCACACCCCACAATGCCTTGCTGCTGTGGATGCAAAGCATTGTCTGGAGTGACTGTGGATGCTCCTGTTGTAGTTAATAGCTATCATCTCCAAGCTGGCGTTAGCCCTATCTTACCTATGTATACAATGGCCAATATATATTGCCCATTATATATCTGGCAAGATAAGCAAAACCAGCATGGAATAGGTGATAAAATATGACTTTAAATACATTACACTACATTAGTGTAGTGCTCCATTAGTACTAGCTCTCTATGACTAGCTGACCACAAGGATCTAAAAGGGGTTAATAGCATCATTAAACTGCACTACCTACCCCCTTTGGTCACCTTAGTTGCTAGTAAAGCATTGTCATGCAATGTTTTATTAACTGCTAAGGTAATCAAGGGGTTAAACCCAACTACCCATCACAGGGGGCAACTAACCCCGACACCCATCCCTCTATCCCCAGCCTCCCTTTTCCCTTCCCCCCCCCCTACAAACCTAGCCTACCTTCCCCCTGTAGGCTAATGGCATATAGCCCTATACTGCTGTGGCACATCTGAGTCTAACACATCACCGTTTTTTCCCTGGCTTTTTCCTGGAATGCGACGCACTTCACCTGCACGAAGCCCTATCTGTAAGGGTGAAACGCATAGAGGGGGAGATTGCGGTGTAGCCCTTGTGTGTTATTGTTACAATAAAGTTGATTGAAGAACATCCGGGAGCTTCACTGACTCAGGCATGCGCAGTTGCGCTGAAACCTCTCTTGTATCTTGTACACTTCACCTGGAGCATGTTGCATTCATTTTGCGTTCTCAGCCACGGGTCATGTGCGGTTGACGCGCGGTTGATGCGTTTATTGAGAATGGTTCGGATTTAATAGGTTGCAATTCTTCGCGTGTCCGCCAGATGGCAGATATTCATGAATTGTAATGCACATGCGCTTCAGTAATGTGTCGACTTGCAGGTGTTTCGTTTAAAAAAGATACCACAGTGTGCTATTGTTACTTGGCCTTGAGACTGAAGGAAGAGGTTGCAAAAATGTATCAATTTAGGCTTTTCATATTATAGAAAGACAAAGACCAGTTTCTGTTACAGTATTCTCCAGAGATCCGCCGCCCGCCATGAGTGTTCAAGTGCAGCCCGTTTTCCAAAAACCCGACAGAAGTTACACGTATTTGATATGGGCTGCGATTAATGCAACAGATGATAAGATGGCAACAGTTGCTCAAATTTATCAGTATTTTATCGAAAACTATGACTTTTACAAATTTTCGCCAGCTCCTCATACGTGGAAGCGTGCAATAAGGAAAAGGTTATGTAGCGATCCCTGTTTTTATCGTATTGAGCCACAATTTGTTGGAGGGTATTGGTGTGTATCACCATCTTTTTCCTGTATCTATGATCATGCAGACGGCAAAAGGTGAAGAGTCGTGTTAAAACCAACTAAGAAACGACAGTCGCTGCCAAGCAATGCACCAGCACCGGCTTCCAATAACGGTCCCACCGTCAGTGACAACTCTGAGCCTGAGCCGGATTTCGCGTGCAGTTTCGATCAAGCTTGCATGTACCTAAGCAATTTCCAGCCTCATCAGCTGACTACAAGTGGACTAGTCCCGCTGCAAACTATCGACGTGGATGATCAAGAACGCTGGACTGGCAGTGGACAGGCGCCGGCGCCAGCTGAATGGGAAATTCTATGGTGAGTATTGTTGCCGTATTATTTTCAGTGTTTTTTTTTATTTTGACAATACAGTATCAATATCGGTGCGATTCAAAAGTCAAGCGATTCTCCTGTAAGCAATATCATTGGCTGCGAGGCTTCTACAGTACTGTATTGCAGATACTGAACAATTGGTGGAACACTAGGCGCATGCGCATTGGAACCTTCTTGAAACGCATACAGTATGCATGTCATTACATCGACGGTAGGCGCATGTGAACAAGAGACGCCCCCCGAGAAAATTATTGGTGGGACTGGCTGGGAACTTCTTTAGGGGGCTGACCATTACAGTAAAACTTTTCTTTTTGTTTTTCCTCAGAAAAGAAAATGGCTAATGGAGGGATTTCGATGGATAATATCGCTTTGTGTAACAATGCCTGCACATTGCTGAATCGGATTTAAAAACCCATGTGGTTTCAACACACAGATTTTGGGAGGGCAGTAAAACAACATCAACATTTCACATTACCCTGTTGACAATTTAACATTGATTGTAAAATGCTTAATATTGTCTGTATAAGCAAGTCAGCAATAACCAAGATTTAACCTATAAACACGTAAATAGCTCACTTTAAAAAACTGCATCTTTAACTAACATCCATTTTTTTATATCTTGCTTTTCTTTTGAAAATAGACCAAAGCAACTCTCAATGAATTTTTTGTGCGTTCCATAGGATTGGAGTCAGCCTCACTGATTTTTACTTTAGCATCAGCAGTCTCACATACTTCAATTGAGTCTCACTGAGAAAAGTCAAAACAGTCCCATTAAAATGCCATTTGTTTGGTCCAGAACCTCCAAATGTTATTGATTTTGGTCTTTGGCAATTGACATCTCATTTGAAAAAGAACCTGTGAGTGAGTGAGTGAGTGAGTGAGTGAGTGAAGAGGTTAACTCCCTCACGTCACGGCATGACCACTATGCAGGTCCTAACACTACCTGTGAGTATTCTCATTTACCTCTAAAGTGGAGGGAGAAGGGTCTCAGTGGACCTGTCCTGCACAGGTACATGGAAAAACCTGCTACTTAAAAAGTGGGGAGGGGTGAGCTTAAACCCACGGAGGAGGGGCCACCAACCTCCAAACAACTGTTGCTAGTTGACAATTAATGAATGCACAATCCCTGCAAGCTCTAACCCCAGGACCCACCACATCACATATACTGTATAAGTGTGTCAAAAGGAGTGCTACTCGGTATGGCCAAATGTATACAACAAAAGACAAAAATACCCAATGCTACATCCAATGTGACAGAAAATACATACTAAAATACTTAAATGATTGTATTCTCATAAGTAAGGCTCATTTAGTTAAACCCGTTGGCCAAAGCGTTATAGCCTGCAGCCACGTTAACTAAAAGGTCTATAAACCTTGCTTATATGAAGCCTCGCTGTCTCATTGTTCCCGAGTTTACAAGGAAGCAGGTTCAGAAGCCTGCTAAAAAGCAGTGTTTCAGTTCCCAGAAGGATTGCCTGGGAACAGCTGGGACTCACACCCAGCACCAGAACCAAAATTGCTACTGAAGCCTGCTAGGAAGCAGCGCTTCAGTTCCCAGACGGATTTCCTAGAACAGCTTGGACTCACACCCAGTACAAGAAACAAGAGTGCTACAGAAGCCTGCTAGGAAGCATGGCTTCAGTTCTCAGAGGGATTGCCTGGGAATAACTGGGGCTCACACCCAGCACCAAAAGTACAAGCTACACAAATCTGCAAGAGAGCGCCTTCACAGAGCTTCACAAGCCTGCTTCAGTTCCCAGGGGGACTGCCTGGGAATAACTGGGATTCACACCCAGCATAACAAATACGGACTTTCTACGTTGTTGCAGATACATGCTGTTTGTTTGCTGATTAACACTTGCTTCAGCAGATTTCCAGTCCGGTGAATAAAGCACTCTTTATTTGAAATTACATGGTGTGTGGACTCCTCATTGTGCCACCTGTGCTGAAGCAGGGATATCCTTAAAACCTGACCGTAACTGGAGTTGGGAAGCCCTAATCTATATCATGATATAATGATGGTCATATCTTAATCCATGATACCAAAATTGCTAAGAAAATCATCAAATGGGAATACAAAAATCGGACTGGACCATTATGTCAATGTTATCCCAGAGATAGTTGGCTGGTCGGTCTTTTTACCATGCTACATAGTTACCCTAATTAAGATGACTATACAGTGATGATGCCATGCCAAGAAACAAATGCGGCTGTTTCTGGCACTGCTGAACTGCAAATGCAGTATTTAATACAAGTCATAGTAACTCAGCAAATGACGGAGGACATCCTGTATTCTTTCAACAGCTAGTCCTGGAGGGTAGATTAATAAATTAAGAATCTTGGAACTTTATAACATGAATGTGCCATGCTGGAGAATAAATTGATGAATCTTATATAAAAAAAAACATAATTCTTTTATTAATATATTAATGGAATCTAACGTTATGGCTCATATACAAATTTATTAATTTACTTCAACAAACGTGGATAGTTAAAAAGAGTTATGGATAAGAAGTCACAAGTAACAATGTTAAATCAGGACATATTTGGTCAAATATGTATGTATTTGCTGCACTAATAGCTCAATGTAAAGAGATGAGAGGAAAAAAAGTGAGTTCCAAAGATAATAAAAAAAGATTAAGAAAATGGTTGGATAGGGATTTTAAGCATTTCTTCTTCCCGAGATACATACCACAGAAGGTACCACAGTTCTTGATGCCGGTTTAAAGGCCACACGTGATGCGGGCCAATAAGAAACCGCAATGGATGACGTCCCGATTTCCTATTGGCTCGCGTGACACGTCCACTTTATTTACCCAAGACGTAGGGTCTGGCATTCCATAGGCTCCATAACGTAGTGGCTAGGTCATGCTCTTAGAGTGCTCCTTTACCAGGGGAGATGGTGGATGAGGACTCCATTTCCGGGTTCCGGGACTGCTCTGAGGTATATTGACCATGAGACAGTGGGTCTTATTCTATACAGTGCAATAGTGACGATTCGGCACCTACCACACAGTATCCCTGAAGTGAAACCTTTTTACATTGTCTTTGTCTGCCATCTCTAGCATCTGAGGTTACCATAGACCTTTACACTGCACGCTTATCTCCTGAACCGAGCATCAGATTCAAAAAACCTGTCAGAAAGGGCAAGAAAATATCTCTTAAAGTAAGGTGCCAAAAAAATGCAGATCAGCATATAGACTGCTTCTTTAAAGAAATGCCTTGGCTATCAGCTCACAGTCTTTCAATAACTTTCTAATTATCTGACAGTGGGGGAATTGTGACAAGTGTGACCTCTGGAATAAACAAATCCTGAATGTGCACAGAAGGAATGAATAATTCATACACAGGAAAAGGCTTTTCATTGGCACTTGTTTGTTTTAAATCTTGTAGGGTAAGGTCCTGCCTCCAACTATGGCTGCAGCATCATTTATGTTTTATGAGTGATAAATAATGAAACGCCTGGAACTGGCTTAGGCTGAACTCTATGAAAATAAACTCTGCTGTTTGAAAAGGGTATCTTTGCACCTTAACTGCAATGGAGTATTAATTTTCTTTGGTGGATGGTGCGTTAGTAGGGTGGACTACACTGGACTAAGCAAATAATGTAAGGTTAGATGTAAGTGTGTCTCTCTTACATAAAGGAGATCCTTAAGCCAAAAGAGTTAATAATGTCGCTCAATGTGAAACTACAGAATGAGAAACAGAGGCCTTGAGGCATTAATAAGAACAGAGATCAACAGAGGTGTTAGCAAAAAAGAAGCTGATTAAGAGAGGCCAAAGAAACCAAGTAACATTTTTGTCCCTAATACCAAGAGACTGGAGAATGTGAAGGAGATTATGGTGGTATTGTATTGTATTGTATGTCTTTATTTATATAGCGCCATTAATGTACATAGCGCTTCACAGTAGTAATACATGTGGTAATCAAATAAATAACAGATAATATAAATAACAGATCATGGGAATAAGTGCTTTAGACATAAAAGTAACATTTCGGAAGAGGAGTCCCTGCCCCGAGGAGCTTACAGTCTAATTGGTAGGTAGGTAGAACGTACAGAGACAGTAGGAGGGAGTTCTTGTAAGTGCGTCTGCAGGGGGCCAAGCTTTATGTATCATGTGTTCCGAATATCCACAGTGCTATTCATATGCTTCTTTATGCAAGTGTGTCTTAAGGTGGGTCTTAAAGGTGGATAGAGAGGGTGCTAGTCGGGTACTGAGGGGGAAGAGCATTCCAGAGGTGTGGGGCAGTCAGTGAAAAACGTTTAAGGCGGGAGAGGGCTTTAGATACAAAGGGGGTAGAAAGAAGACATCCTTGAGAAGAACGCAAGAGTCTGGATGGTGCATAACGAGAAATTAGGGATGAGATGTAAGGAGGGACAGAAGAATGTAAAGCTTTAAAAGTGAGGAGAAGAATGGAGTGTGAGATGCGGGATTTGATCGGAAGCCAGGAGAGGGATTTCATGAGCGGAGATGCTGAGACAGATCTAGGAAAGAGTAGAGTGATTCTGGCAGCAGCATTTAGGATAGATTGTAGGGGAGACAGATGAGAGGCAGGAAGGCCGGACAGCAGGAGGTTACAGTAATCAAGACGGAAGAGAATGAGGGCCTGAGTCAGAGTTTTAGCAGTCGAGCAACAGCGGAAAGGGTGTATCTTTGTTATATTGCAGAGTAAAAACCGACAAGTTTTAGAAATGTTTTGAATGTGAGGGGTGAATGTGAGAGAGGAGTCGAGTGTGACACCTTGGCAGCGTGCTTGGGCTACTGGGTGAATGATCGTAGTTCCAACAGTAATGTGGAAGGAGGTAGTAGGGCCAGGTTTGGGAGGAAGTATGAGGAGCTCTGTTTTAGCCATGTTGAGTTTAAGGCGTCGGAGGGCCATCCAGGATGATATAGCAGAGAGAAATTCAGAAACTTTGGTTTGTACAGCAGGTGTAAGGTCAGGTGTTGAAAAGTATATTTGTTTGTCGTCGGCATAGAGATGATAATTAAACCCAAAAGATGTTATTAGGTCACCTAGAGAGAGTGTGTACAGAGAAAAGAGAAGAGGTCCCAGGACAGAGCTCTGGGGTACCCCCACAGAGAGATCAATAGAGGAGGAGGAGGAGGTGTTAGCAGAAGAGACACTGAAAGTACGATGGGAGAGGTAGAATGAGATCCAGAATAGAGCTTTCTTCCGAATACCAAGAGTATGGAGAATGTGGAGGAGAAGAGGGTGGTCCACTGTGTCAAATGCTGCAGAGAGGTCGAGTAATATGAGCAGAGTGTAATGACCTCTGTCTTTGGCAGCATGGAGGTCGTCAGTTATTTTAGTGAGGGCTGTTTCCGTGGAGTGATCAGTGCGGAAGCCAGATTGTAGAGGGTCTAGGAGAGAATAGGTGTTGAGAAAATGGAGCAAGCGAGAGAATACAAGATGTTCAAGGAGTTTTGAGGCTAAAGGCAGGAGGGAGACAGGTCGATAGTTAGAAAGACAGGTAGGGTCAAACTTGCTGTTTTTGAGTAATGGTATGACTGTTGCATGTTTGAAGGAGGATGGAAAGGTTCCAGAGCAGAGGGAGGAGTTAAAAATGTGTGTGAGCGTAGGGATTATAGTAGGAGCAAGAGGTTTTAGGAGATGGGAGGGAATGGGGTCAAGAGGGCAAGTGGTAGAGGGAGAAGAGGCCATCAACAGCGACACATCCTCCTCTGAGACAGTGGAAAAAGAGTCAAGGAAGGCAGGAGGAGAGTTAGGAAGAGGTGTAGGATGGGAGGAAGAAACAGAGGGGATGTTCTGCCGTATGGATTCCACCTTTTCCTTAAAATAGTCAGCAAAGTCCTGAGCGGAGATGGAGGAAGGAGAGGCAGCTGAGGCTGGTTTGAGTAGAGTATCAAAGACAGAGAACAGTCGGTGTGGGTTAGACTTGTGCATGTTGATAAGTGAAGAAAAGTAGGCTTGTTTAGCTTGCGAGAGGGCAGAGTTGAAACAGGATAGCATAAATTTGTAGTGAAGGAAGTCTGCGAGAGTGTGAGACTTCCTCCAGAGACGTTCAGAGGAACGAGTGGAGGAACGCAGCATGCGCGTGTGGGAATTTAGCCAGGGTCTAGGGTTAGAAGGGCGAGTGCGGCAGAGAGAAAGCGGGGCATGTAGATCAAGAGAGGAGGACAAGACAGAGTTGTAGTTCCTGACCAGGTTGTCAGGGTCTGTAGCAGAGTTGAGAGAGAAGAGGGAGGAGCTTAAAGTGGACTCAAAGTCAGGTAAGTGAATAGAGCGCAGGTTTCTGCAGAACCGGGGGGTAGATGGAGGTGGAGAAGGGGAGAAGCGAGATAAGGAGAATGAGATGAGATGATTGTCAGAGAGAGGAAAAGGGGAAATAGAGAAATTGGAGAGAGAGAAGTTTTTAGTGAAAACCAGGTCTAAGTAGTGGCCATCCTTGTGGGTGCTGGCTGTGGTCAACTGTCCCAGGCAGCAAAGAGACCAAAAGAAGGACGAGTGACCTTGAAATGGAACTGTATGGAAAGCATTTTTATGGATACGTTATTTAGGGCAGTTTCAATAGAATAAGCATGCTAATCTGATTGTAGATGAAGAGTTACAACAGTGGTGGGCAACATGATACATGGCAAGATCCGCAAGTGCAGCCCTTCAGCCCCTAAAAAGGCCACACAGTCCTTTGCCATATAACCGCTCCCTATAACTCCTCCTATCAGTCCATATAACCCCTCCTATTGCCCAATATAACCCCTTCCTATAACTCCTCATATTGCCCCATATAACATCTCTCCCCTCCTCTCTCTCTTTCCCCTTCTCTATCTTTCTCTCTCTGTTCCTCTCCTTTCTCTCTGTTTCCTGACCACTCTCTCTCACTTTTCCCCCTCTCACCGTTTCCCCCCCTTTCTCACTCTGTCCCCACCTCTCTTACACTCTGTCTCCCCCACCTCACCCACTGTCATTCCCACTCTTCTTGTAGCTCCGTCACCCGCATGCTCGTTTGACAGGGTAAAGTTGGAATGGAGAAAGGGGCCAGGGAGAGAGGAGGCTGGGGGCCGCAGACTCAGTGGCGGGGGGGGAGGGAGGGCACAACATTTTCTGCGGGGGGCACGGCACTTACAGATGCCCCGCGCTCTTCCCCACAACATTTAAATAAAATGCTGGGGGAGCGCACGAGGCCACTGTATGTCGCTTACCTTCTCTCCGGCGGCTTCTGCCGATGCGTCACCATGACAACGCGGAGTCAAATGGCAACGCAATGTCACATGACGTCAAATGACACTGCTGATGCTGGAGAGAAGGTAAAGGGGGGTGCGAGCAGGGGGGAAGAACAGGCACCTAGGCACAAAAAAAGTTTGTGCACCCCTGCAGGCCGCATGTAGCCCACCAGTGAGTTAGAGATGAGACAATGAATAATGTGAAACGTTTAATAAGCTTAGAAGTACATGTCAAGAGGGAGACAGACTGAAGTAGAATCAAGGGTATTTTTGTAATATTTGTAACTGTTGCATCTTACAGTATCTATTATTAAAGCAGCTGCTCCTTTCTGTTTCACACCCATAAAAAAATAAAAAAAAACCTCATAATGTAGCCAAACTAGATATCACTTAAACTAGCAGCCTACACTGATTGTAGTTGTATTTGCATTTTATCTCTTCTTGCTGTTTCCAACCAATGCTTCGTTCAGGAGATAGAAGCATTCGACTGATTAGGTGTCTGGGAAGTTAAAATCAAGCTTCCCACAGAGCCAAGTTACCATACTAACCTCACATGCCAGAAATTTAGAAAATCTGGATTTTTCACATAAAGAAAAAACATATATTTAAAAAATAAATAAAGAGCAGGATATCCTCCGGAGAAAAGATACCAGCGTTATTAGACTTTACATTACATAGCCCTCAGGGGGGATTGCTGCCTTAAAATAAATGATCTATCTGGAATGGACACAAACACACGGGGTCACCATCTTTCTAGAGCTCTGCTTGCCACCGCTGTGCTCTACATGATATTTTGAACAGTCCCTCACCCAGTGGCGGATTTAAAAATCCGTCGCCTCTAGGCCCTTTCCTTGGTACCTCCTGCCTGGACTGCCCTCCTTCTTTAGTGTCGCGGCATCAAATGACGCCCGCCGCGACATCACGTTGCCATGGCAACTCGACACCATGTGACGTTGCGGCGTCATTTTATGCCGTAACACTGAAAAAGGAGGGCGAATTGAAGAAGATGGTAAGAGACCTTTACAGAGGCCCCACGCTCTCCCCCGGCAATCAGTGGGGCCTCTGTATATTGGGGGGGAGGGAAATGTGCCACCCCAAAATGTTGCCGCTCTAAGCCAGGGCCTATTGGGAAATCTGCCACTGTCCACAACCGATGAAGGCGTCCCCCTTAATAGTTCTAAGTAGAGGCTGTGCTCCGTGTATTGCTCCAATTATCATGTTAAATCTTTAACTAAAAGAAACATTGTGAGCTGCAGGACTAAATCACATTTCGTTAAACGGCTGCTTTAAGAGAATCTAGTTCTTTGGATAAGTCGGTTCCAAGAATAATTAAAATGAATTTCAAAATTTATATTCAGAGAAGTCACCTAATTAAGAAGTCAGTGGCAGCTGTTCTATGATTTGTTTTGTTGTTTAGCTAGAATTGATTCTTTTTCAAGGATAGATGCGTCGAATATCCAAGAGTTTTGGAAGTCTGTGTTGGCAAAACAAGAGAGAGAAGCCCTGAGCCGCAGGAATGCAAAGTGAAATGAGTCATTTTAACTATTTAGTTCATCAGAGAATGTTCTGCTTGGCAAGGCTGGTCCTCCTGCGGAATTGGATGCATCTCGCCACCACCAAGTTAACGCTTGTGTCTGGCCACCGGGGGACTCTTCGCCGCAGCCACTCCGCCGCTGGACACTCAGCTGCCGGCCGTTTCGCCAATACGTTAAGTTAACTTATGGGGTTTTAGCGGTAATGGTAGGGGTTTTATGGTAAGGGGATTAAGGTTTTTAGGATAGAGGGTTGCTAGTAGTAGGGGTAAATATTAGGGTAGAATAGAAAGAGAAAAAAAAGCGCACAACTCATAGTGTAGTAAGTAAAATAAAATATATTATACAAATGGTGACGGTGAGTATCGCACGTACAAGATGATTAACATATATAAGCATGTCATGTAATAACCAGCATGGTACCACAAGCGAACACAAACTCACATTCACCATTTGTATATTTTATTTTACTTACTACACTATGAGTTGGGAGATTTTCTTGTTCTTTTCTATTTTAGTGCCATGAGATGCTGAGCCATCTTTTTGCTCATCAGCCAATGCCCTAAATATTCATTTCCTGCACTCAGGTCATTTATTTTATAGTGGCCGTTATTAGTTTTTGTGTTTTATACTGCTCACAATTTATTATTATTATTCACAATCCTTGGTGTGCAATTTATTCTCCTTTGTTAACCTTACCCCAGCCCTGAAAAACCCATATATTAAGAGCTTACCTTGGTGGTGAAACGGCCGGCAGCGAGATGTCCCCGTGGAAAGGTGAGTGGCGGTTTAAAGCCGGCGGCGACTGGGTGGAGGTAAAACGGCAGCAACCAAATGTCCTAGACCGTCCTCCTACAAATTATGTTCTGTCATAACAACTACCTAACCTGACACAGGTGCACCGAAACCTGTGTTTATTTAACCCCTTGGGTGCCCTGTGACACTACCGGGGCCCAGTAGCTATGCCATGGCCTTTTACAGCTCGTTTTCCAGGGAAGATCAGCTTCTGTGAGCGGTCACGCAGGAAAACAGGAGGAGGACTGTTCCATTTCCAGTGAGGCCGCGATCACGTGATGATGATGTGCCCCTCTGCTATGTTTGCTATTCGACTGTTGTATTTAGAGGCTATGCATCTTTATCCCTGGCTTAGACGCACTAGATGTGTCAAGACAGAAGTTAAATATTAGAGGTAGTCCAAGTAAAAGTGGATAAGAAGCTACAAGTGACATGCCCAGTGTGCTAATTTGCCTATCTCTACCCAGAATCCTTTTCCAGTAGCTTAACCACATGTGACAATAGGGTAAACGAAGCCGATTTGGGAGACCTATCTCTATCTGTGTTGTTGAAGTGAGTGGTGGTAAAGTGAGAAACAGCATGACTTGGTGAATCTGTGGTACGATGTTAGGTGCAAGAGACAGAACTGCATTAACAAATCACCAAACGGGAAAATAACCTCAAAGCAATGATGAAACGTAGTAATAAATAGTGAATATAAAAGCTGAGAGAAATTAGCACTTGGGTGGACAACGCCAGTCCTCAAGGCCCACCAACAGGGCAGGTTTTCAGGATATCCCTGCGTCAGCATACAGTAGGTGTGTCAGCCATTTTGACTGAGCCACTGACTGAGCCACCTGTGCTGAAGCAGGGATATCCCTTATACCTGGCCTGCTGGTGGCTCTTGAGGACTGGAGTTGGTCACTCCTGAATTAGTGTATAGTATGTGTATTATCAGTAATTAAAAGGCTTGTAATTTTGGGAAGAGCTGAACTTTATCCAGTTCTTTTATGCATGGCTAACTCCTCCAGTAGCAAAGGGATTGAAACAAATCTCCATTTAATGCACAAACAAGCATTCTTTACTTTGAAGATGTGCTTCAGACACTGGGGAGGGGAAGCTTTTCAAAGTAGAGCAGGAAACTGTATATGGCAGCAGAACATTCAAAGGACAAAGTGGTATTTGCCGAGGGCAAGAAAATCATGTTAGCTGCTGCAGATGTACACATTTAAAACAGTTAATTGTCTAGCTTCTCTAACACACTGAAAGTGAATATTTGGTCATGAGTGATGATACTGCAAACCGCTAGACTTACTTAAAGTCGTGATCCCTGAAAACACTGGTAAACTCAACATTATTCTCCAGTGCAGGGGTGGCCAACTCCAGTCCTCAAGTGCCACCAAGAGTCCAGGTGTTAGGGATATCCTTGCTTCAACACAGGTGGCTCAAACGATGGTTTAGGCTTAGTCCATAGAGACTCCAGCTGTGCGGAGACGCGCGGAGGCTGAGGGAAAGCGGGTGCTTTCCCTGGCCTTACTACGAGCGCCGTCCGGGGGCGGGCCAGTGACGTCACGGAGGTGGTTCGCCCTCATTGGGTTGCCCTCACAGCTGCCACGGACAACTACCTCCATCCAGGGGGGATGTTTCCAGCTATCAATCCACTATCTGGCTGATCTGGACAGTGGAGCGGCCGATCGTGGTTTCATCCTGGCCAATCCGGTTTTTAACCCACTGCGTTACTCATTTTTGTTTTTGTACGTGCATTCCTTACCATTGTACTTAATACATTTTAATTTTGACATACTACACCAGGTTTTGTGCTTTCTTTTTCTTTCCTATAGATTTGGATGCTCTGTCTCATTTGCCACAGCAGCAGGCTCAACTATATTCCTTAAGGGAAGTTGCATATCATTATATTCACTATATTTAGTTTGATTGTGATTGTCACCTATGTTAATTAGCCTATTTTTGCACCCAAATAATTCATGTATATCACATTTTGACTGAGACAGTATCTTTATATTATAGTTCACTATATATTTATTTGTCATATACTATCTGCGCTTTCTGGTTTTTGAAACATCCACAATGTTGCTGAATTCACAAACATTCCCAAATGTTTCTCAGGCCTCTTATTTGCGGGCAGTATGGCGGCAAATCCCAGGGGGGGAGGGGGGCGGGGGATTTCTTTAGTTTTATTTACATTTTATTAATACAGGATTGAAGCAGGGGTTCTGCAGAGCTGAACCCTATTAATTTCAGCTCCGTGAACCCCATGCTTCTGGAGGTACTACATAGGGGGAGCTGGTAGCCACTCTGGGTTTCACTTTATGTCTGCATTTCAACACTGCAGGGCTCTGCGGGCCAATAGGAAGCTGTGACGTCATCAGATGCGGCTTCCTATTGGCCCATGTGACGAGGAAGCTGAGAACAGCAGAAAGCTGCGGGAAATAAAAGCAGCCCCCTCAGAGGTATCTCTGGAAGCAGGGGATCCCCAGAGCTGAAAATAACGGGGTTCAGCTCCAGAGACCCCCTGCTTCCATCCTGTATTAAAATAAATGAAGAAAAAAAATAATAAAAAACTCGGCTGAGATTGCCTCATAAACCCATGGGATTTTGTCAAACAGTATGGCTGGATAAAAAGACTCCACTACTGTATATAATAAAATGGATCTCTAAAGAACGCTAAAATATTTTAATACACACGGTATGGTTATACACTACAATGGCTTTAAAGTTTACTATATCTCACATCATATCGTAATTTTTAATATACCATTTATATTTACGTGACGGGCCCATATATTTTCTGCTGTCAGCGCTGGGTTAAAATATTGGTAAAAGTAATTTGCTTCAAAGCAGCCATTACTTTTAAAAACATTTAGATTTTTTTTTTTTTTTCAAAGATTTTTTTTTCTTAAAAATGATGAGTGCAAACACTTACAATCCTGATTCAAGCAGCAATCAGAATTGACTCCGGGTCGAAACCACACTTTTCATAGCTCCCGGGGTCCCTTGGTTCCCGAGTTATTTATCTTTTCGTGTGTCGGTAGAATCAAAGATGGTCGCCGGTGTCTGCAGCTGGGAGGATTTCGAGCTGAACAGAGACGACATATTGTCTGTAGTCACACTAACCGTATGCTGGCACCTCAACAGTTAACACAGCATTAGCAGAGAAAGGGCAAAGAAATGCTGTTTTCTGGTTATCTAGAAGTAGCAAGGACATGAATTGAAGAGGTCATAGAATTTAAGGAGTGGAAATAATGAGGCACAACATGTTATTTATAGAAAGAATAGGGTGTAGTGGGGCCCTCTGGTATTTACAAACACAGGGTTATGGAGAGGCTAAAAACAAGGGTTTTGTTCTCATTATTAGGAAGTTTATCGGAATAGCGATTGATGGTATGAGTAGACATATCACAAGTAGACATATAAAAGTGTATAGACATAGTGTATGAGTAGGGAATCTGTGTTAACCTATGTCTCTTTTGGAGGCTGTGGCACCTCCTCCCAGAGCTCACTCCTCCCCCTTCACCCTTTAAGTTGGAAGGTCATTTCACTTGCTGCAGGAACAGGACCCATTATGGTTCCCCTCTCACAGAGGTAAGGGGAATGGTTCACAGTGTAGTGTAGGACCTGCATTATCTTGGTTATACCTTGACGTTGGTATGCAGGCTTATGATGCCTTTGGCCAAAGGGTTAACTAAATAACCAAGTATTTTATTATTATTGAAGTATTTTACTCTATGTGTTTTGTCAATTGGATGCAGCGTTGGGCACCCCCTGTCTCTTGTTATATACAATTGCCACGGTCAATAGCGCTCTGGTTCACTTAATAGATATTTACTTTGTGTTGGGTGTGGGAGTTTGAGACTGGGAATCTGTGTTAACCTATGTCTCTTTTGGAGGCTGTGGCACCTCCTCCCAGAGCTCACTCCTCCCCCTTCACCCTTTAAGTTGGAAGGTCATTTCACTTGCTGCAGGAACAGGACCCATTATGGTTCCCCTCTCACAGAGGTAAGGGGAAGGGTTCACAGTGTAGTGTAGGACCTGCATTATCTTGGTTATACCTTGACGTTGGTATGCAGGCTTATGATGCCTTTGGCCAAAGGGTTAACTAAATAACCAAGTATTTTATTATTATTGAAGTATTTTACTCTATGTGTTTTGTCAATTGGATGCAGCGTTGGGCACCCCCTGTCTCTTGTTATATACAATTGCCACGCTCAATAGCGCTCTGGTTGACTTAATATATATTTACTTTGTGTTGGGTGTGGGAGTTTGAGACTGGGAATCTGTGTTAACATAGTGTATGAGTAGACATATAAAAGAACTGGATAAACGACAGGGAGATATTGTTCTACCATGAATGTCTAAGACTAGAGATAACAGCTAAAAATGAAAATATGTTTTCTTACTGTCTAAATATTAATTGCTCTGGTTGATCGTGAGAAAGAGGCCACATTGGTTACAAGAAGGTATAAGAGCTTCATCCTGTATTTACTGAACTTAGAACCAGAAAGACCTTGAGCGTATACCATCGTGACTGTAGTTCTCCACTTATAACTAAGAATTGTATGTCCAAGACTTGTATTGATGGCATCCTATCTGTCTCTGAAAGAATTCGATCCGTGGTCTCATTGACTAAGGTAGAGAGATACCTATTTTCAGTGTCATCCAACAGGAAACTGCAATAACAATTTCTGATGATGTCGAGACTTCTTATTGACCAGTGGGAGTGAGGCTTGAACGGCGGCCATTTTCAATTTCTTGAAGGGAGCAGAAACATGGGTACATGAAGAGGTAAATATTTCCGGAAATTTCGTGATTCAGTTCTGGAGGACCCCCCGTTCCGATTCGGGCGGTGGGTGATTTGTGGTGCATATTGCTGCTTTACATAATAAAATTATGTAGTTGATATATTCATATGTAAACTCCATACCCATTTTTTTCTTTGCATTGATATCCATTGATTAGAATGCCCCTCTGTCTACTACGTATAACATTAATCCAGGGGTGGCCAACGCCAGACCTCAAGGGCCACCAATAGGTCAGGTTTTAAGGATATCCTTGCTTAAGCACAGGTGGCTCAGTCATTGGACTGAGCCACCTGTGCTGAAGCAGGGATATACCCAATACCTGCCCTGTTGGTGGCCCTTGAGGACTGGAGTTAGTCACTCCTGAATTAGACAGTCCACCGCCCATACTTGAAAGCCAGTTTCCAGTATACAGTATTGTCGTACTTCAACCGGCTCGAGCGTGTGACAACAGCGCACATAATGGATTTGCTTTTGCTTGTGTTATTTGCCCACCATTGGTGCAGCATAGTGTTAATTTGGGCCTAAACGTTGGGACTGAATTCACACCTTCAATTATAACTCCAATAGCCACAAAATACTTCTTTTAGAAGACATTGTTCAAGTGAATATCCTCTATGTCCCTGTCCATTTCTGCTGCAGTACAATATAATTGGTAAACAAGCGTGAGATGACATGTTTCACTGTGGAGCTGATCAGACCTGTGTGTATTCTCATCTTCTCATCTTGTGTTTCTTCCAGAGCCCTTTTGAATACATATATTGTCATTTAGGTGTGCTCGTTTTCTCCTCTTATCGAGAGGACGACGCTATACACATTTTTACCGTTATTGAACCATGACACTACCCATTACTTCTGGACGCAGGACACAAAATCAAAAGCTAAGCCAGGTTCCTAATAGACAATACTTTGGGAGTGAGAGGAGTTTATTTAGAGTCTGACGTAAGCATGCAAGGGAAAGGGGGAAAAAATGCAATCCCAGATGCAGGATTAAATGAAAATAATTATAATACTGTATGTGCGTTTGATAACAACACCCTCCCCAAGTCTTTCTAAATCGCTTCCCAAAATCAAAAGTTAATGCACATGCAGCAGGATGGCTGAAAAGAATACATACACAATGTTTAAAATGCATCTCTAAGACCCATTTTAAATATGCTGCGAAGTCGTCTCCCTCTTGCATGAGAAGATTTCATGACGATTTATTTGAGTGGATCGGAAATCTTTCAGTGGAAGGGGAAGATGGCTTCCCAGCTTATTGAAAAGGAGCCTAAGCTTTAGTTTTACTTTAAAAAATGGCTGTTGCACCAGAAGTTCCCTTGTTATTTTGATTCTGTAGACTTAATTCACAACATCTGACAGCTCATTGTGACGGCTGTTTTATTTTTATTTTGTGGACCTCTTTTTCAAACTAAAATGAGACATCCTGTCTTCGAACGGAAAAGATTGATGTGCTTTTTTATACATTTTGACAGGCATGACGGTTAATTTGCTGTATAATATAAGATGTATTTATTAACATTTAGTTTTCCTGACAGGAAGTCATCTGCTCAGCCTCTGCTGTGCAGTCTGCAAAGTCACAATGCGTAATGCGAGACAACGAAAACACATGTAAGCCACAGTGTAAAATAGCTTCAAATAAGTATACTGTCGTTTATAAAATGTAATAAAAATACGGTTTATAAAATGGAATCGCCTCTATTTTCTGAAGAACAAGCTTCCCCCTTTCTTTTACAGAAATCCTACAAATTGGCAAAGTAGGTTATAACAAGATGGCCGCCGTTGACAAGATACCATCCAAAATGCTGCTTAAACCTTTTGGGTGCCCTAAGACATAGACATTACGGCATGGGGTCTTGCACTCCGAGGACCCCAGGAAGTAGTGATTACGGCGTGGCCTTTTACTGCTCACTTTGCAGGGGAGATCGGGTTCAGTGCTTAAGAACTTGATCTGAAAAGCAGAGAAACAGAAGAGGACTGCTGCTCAGGGACGTAGCTGTAGCCCAGGGGCCTGCTCTCCCCCCCGCCCCCTGTCAGCGGCCCTGCTGACCATCTTTCTCTCACTTCTCCCACAAATAGAGGAGGGGGAGAGAGCTGAGGAGGGATAAGGCGGGGGAGAGAGATCCTCGAAATTTTAATAATCAAGGCATATTTTTCTCCTGAATCTATGGAATACGTTCACTTATAATGGGGACCTGAAAACAAAAATGCCCAGGGGCCTGCTCATGTCTAGATACCGTACGCCACTGTTTCTGCTCTTCGTTTTCCCGATTCAGTAACGCCGCAATGTGCCAGAGGGGATGTTGGACCCTAGTGCTGCGGCACCTGCAGCACCCAAAGGCTTATATTGCATGTGCCATGGTGAAAATGTTCCACTTCATGTGTGTTCCAAGGTGGGCAAAACCAGAAGCAGTCCTGAAGCAATGGCAATATTCTTTTTTTTTTATTATAAATAGTCACAAATTGTTTTAAAATATAATATTTATTTAGGTCAAGGACTCCAGAGGTTGCCAATTATCAAAAAATTATCCACAAAAAAAAGCAACAACAAAAATCAAAGTAGACAGGATTCTATTTGAATGTGTGAATCACCAAATAAAAATATATAGTGCAAAGTCCTACCAGTTGTGTTATGATCATTTACAATGGGCCCATTTAAAAAAAAATGTTTATTAGTGAGGTCTTGCGTCTCGCGTTGTAACAGACCGAACCCTCCTGGGACTGAAGGCTTTTTGGTTGATCAGGAGACCTAGTGCAGACAGTCTCTGTTGTATCACCATTACGGACTATGGGACCTTCCCGTTGCTGTAGCGGTTTCCTGGCCGGCTAAGCGTCAATAGGTCTGGCTGCATACTGTATGTACACCTGGTGCACGTTGTCTTTTTTTGTCTTCCTGTGTAATCAATTGTATGTGTAGCGTTTATGAAACCACACATTTCTTCTACATATAAATACAGTGGCATTAATTTGTGAAGGAGATTCTCTTGGGTAAAAATGCTTCCTTCCACATAACCTTGAGAAGATTTACTTCTTTCTCACTGTGCTGCGAAAGCAAACACAAAGGAGAGACATATGAGCTTCTGAAAGCTCTGTACAGAAGTATTACATGCTGTATATGAAGCACCTTCTTGTTGATCCATTGACACATCTAAATCAATGCATATTATAATGCCAGAGAGCGCCACAACTCGCAGCAAATCTCTGCCATTTTTTTCTGGCACTGAAGGTGTTCATATGATTACACATCATTGGGCTTCTATTGCTATAGCTGAGGAATAAATACATAATAAACATAGAAGTAATAACCCTTCCTGGGTAAACCAGCAATAACAAAATGTCTGGTAACTGAAAAATGGATCTTGTGTTTTGTTAACCCCACCCCCTGTACTGTTTGTGACAAGACAAAGGACTTTCAAAGCCCAGATGAATTCATTCAAAACCCCTTCAGTCTATATCTGCGTCGCCCCAAAGGCTGACAGCCTTTGGCGGCAACCAAAGGGTGTCCATCGTTTGATGCCATTCGCTGCTGTAATGTCACAGGTGCTCTATTGCTTCTAAAATTCACCAACCCTCTCATCCCCTGTACCCAATGTCTACTTACACTGACTATAGATTGCAAGCTCCTTGAGGCAGGGCCTCTTCTAACACATTGAACGTCTACCCTACCTCTTTTAACACCATTTAAATCCTGTCTGTAAATGTTACTTATGCCCATTATCATATCTCTGACTGTCTGTGAAATATCTGTAAACTGAAAGTGTATAACCTGTGTTCATTTAATGCCACCATTTATTAGAATAACTCTGGCTTTTCCTGTCTGTCTCTTGTGTAACGAAATAATTGTATTTCATTTGTAGTTGTTCTGCAACTGACTGTAACAGTATTGCGATGCCCCTTAAGTGGAGGCCTATATTTACTTAAAAAATAAAGGATGATAATGATCTCATATTGTTGATTCTAATAGTTCCCATTATTATGAAAAATGACTTATCATCATAGAATTTGACAGCAGATAAGAACTATTTCACCCACTTTGTCTGCCCATTTTCCTATCATTTGTAACGAGAAATCCTCATTGTATCAAACAAGCCTTTAGGATTCATATATGAATCAATAATTACTGTTTTCCATGGCAAATGGTAAATAATGAATCCTTGTACTCTTACCCAATGTAGCTTTTTAACTATTAGGTATATGCTTTGATGATGTCTGGGGAAGAATTCAGCTCCTTTGAAATGACTGTACAGTAGCTTAGGGTCTCCCTGATGTGAAGAATAGAGATGCTGAAAACTGTACAGAATGCATTCGCAAAATTATATGCGTCTTTTTCCTCCCAATTTAATTATCTACAAAAGTTTTCTCTTATCCTCATACAGCTATTAATGTTGCCAAATAAGTGCGTTTTCACATCCCTTGAAGAAGTACGCGCATGCGTACGAAACGCGTCGGGAAGTTTCGAGTGTTTTTAGAGCTTTGTCCTGGTCTGTGGAGAAGTTTGCAGTTTTCTGTGGAGAAGTTTGCAGTTTAACAGTTCAACAGCGGATTCGTGGTGGTATCGTGGTGCACCTGCGGAGGAATAGTGAAGGAGGAACGTCTGTGGTGGGACTCTAGTGGGCGTGACGTCACATCCGCCCGGAAGTCCTGTCATTCGAGTGACACACCTTCCACCTCTCTCACGTGAGGACGCCAGCGAGAGTGCTCCGGTCGCCATCTTGGAAGCCCAGCAGCATGTTTCCAGTTCGTTGCCTGTTTTAATCCAGCATCTTGTGAGTAGGGTTGTAATTTTACCCCTCCGGATGCGTGTTTATTTTACCCTCCACACCCAGTAATAAATCAGCTTTGTCTTTATTATTAGGCCGTGCTAGTGTATTTTCGTTTGTATGTCTTGTTTGTCTTGTGTTGTTAGTCTGTTCCTAAGCCCCAGTGTTTGATGTACTGCACCATAATTTGTTTCTTTCTCTTTTTTTCACATATACTTCGTTGATGTGAGAATCCTTGATTACCAGCTATATTAGGACTCCATTTGGACTTTACACCTTATTGGTTTGGTTTTCACTTTATTATTTGTGGCGCCGGTTCACCCCTTTTTCTCTATGCCAATTGACTGACTGTACTGTCAGTTTTTTACCTGGCTTCCAGTGTTTTACACCACTTAAGTGTTTTTATTCATATATGTAGCGCTGTTTTACACCATCTTTTTTTCTTTTTAACTATTAGGTATATGCTTTGATGATGTCTGGGGAAGAATTCAGCTCCTTTGAAATGACTGTACAGTAGCTCAGGGTCTCCCTGATGTGAAGAATAGAGATGCTGAAAACTGTACAGAATGCATTCGCCAAATTATATGCGTCTTTTTCCTCCAAATTTAATTATCTACAAAAGTTTTCTCTTATCCGCATACAGCTATTAATGTTGCCAAATAAGTGCGTTTTCAGTGAAGTATCAACAGTGAGTGAAACATGGTGTGTGCAGCCTATTTATAGTTTCAGCAATAAGCACATTGAGTGATTTTAGGGTGTTTAGCAAATTAGCAAGACTGCAATTCACATTGGCTTAATGCTGGGTGAATCGCTTGTGAGCTCTGACACTGCTTTTTGGATGCTCAAAAGAGGCAAATCTCAGCTGGTCTGAGACCGGGTGCATAAGTTCCACACTTCTCTAGTGAAGCAGTTTCAAAGCATATTGAGACGGGACCTACAGTATGTGAACTACAAAAGGTGGAATGAGTAGGTACAAAAAAATTCTACTTAATTACCGAGGTAGGCTACACCTTGGATTTGCACAAACAGTTATTTATAGTCTGTAAGTAGAACACGTTTGTGCTCTACTACTCAATAAATCACAATTGCCCTTAGCAAATGCAGACAGTTCTGAATAATTATCAGTGACAGACACAGAGGGCTGAGATGGCCACAGCTGGGATGAACTCTGCGTCATATAAACAGATATGATTCAACAAGAGTAAGATTTATTAAACTTATTTCCCCAGAGAAAACCTTATCATGCTCTGCCCCTTGAAGGGGTAGACCAACCTACAGTAGGATGAAAGTGAACTCAGGACAATGGCAAGTTATAAAAGTTAAATGTACAGTAGCTGATTGACACCTACAATCAGATAAGTAAAATCATTTTTCAACAAATGGATTTACTATGTTTGGCAAAATATTGTATCACTTACTGTATATAGTCATTAACATTGCTGGCGTAGATATTTTTCTTTGTTTACAAAGTAATTATGGTGCCATGCTTGGTCAAATAGATGGACATAAGTAGCACAACGCGAGCCGGGCAGAGAGAACGCCTATACACCATGACCGGTCACGCTCTATTTATTCAAAATGCGATTTTATCATTGACACATGTGAGTGCATTTTATCTTTATCTATAGATAAAAAACACTTCACAGGATTTCAAAATCATCAGAACACATTTTTGTTTAAACATATTGCACTATATTTTGTATGTTTCTTTTATTTGCATACATCTGCGCTCCCCAAACATCCGGACAAATACAAGCAGCGTGAAGCTGATGCATATGAAGTTACACTGTACATGCATTCTATAACTTCCCCGATAAATGTTACAATAAAACAGCAAGTTATCTCTGTTTTATTATTCCTTCTGTGAGATGCACATTTAACCTGCATGGGAAGAAATAAACATATCAATTAAACAGATTTCCACCTTTATTTACATCTTCCCATAATTTTCATACAATGTTTGATTAACTCTATTGGACCAGTCCATGCAGAAATAGGATAGCAGTTATATATATTAACCCTCAGAGTGCCCCATAACGTAGCTACCACAACATAGAGTCTGGAACTCTTGGGACCCCCATGGCATACTGGCTACATCATTGGTTTTCAGCTTATTATTCCACATAGATGATGTTCTGCGCTCCCATGGAGGCACAGCAGGAATAGAAGAGGAGGACACCGCGGTCACGTGGCCATTATATGTCACAGATTCTGTGGCACGCTACTGCCGCTGCCCCTCCTGTGCTCAAAAGGTTCAACTAAATCAGGGGTGCTCAACTCCAGTCCCCAAGACCCCCTAACAGGTCAGGTTTTAAGGATATCCCAGCTTCAGCACAGGAGGCTCAATCTTTGACTGAGCCACTGATTGAGCCACCTGTGCTGAAGCAGGGATATCCTTAAAACCTGACATGTTGGGGGTCTTGAGGACTGGAGTTGAGCACCACTGAACTAAATCTAAATACAGTAATAGGTTTTAAAGAATGTGAATATTGAAATCCTGGTCTCTGATTGGTTAAAATTATTTGGCAAGGAGTGCTTGGAATGTTATAAACCACATAACATCATAATTAGATGTCAATCCATGCAATGGAATATAAAAATATTTATACTGTATATCGGTACCCAGCTGTCCATGAATGCCCCAGGAAGTTAACAGTTTCAACTCCTCCACCAAGGGCATTAATGGTTTATTCTTCAAAGATTTACCTAAATATGCCACTGAAATAAGAAATGAAAGTACATTTGAATGAATGTATTTGCATACATGCTTTATGATAGGCAAGTTCTTACAAATCGTGCATCTGCCAGATTGATGTGTAGCAGGAAGAAAGTGCAAACCTAAAACACCGAATAACAATAGTATAAAACCTCTAAGTACAAGTATTATATCACCATGTAAGGGAGATGCAGCTGGTTGAAGGTTTTTTTTCTCAACAGCCCTTGAGCACCCCTGAAGAAGTTCAGTGAGCTGAATGACACGCGTAGGGTGGTCCCTGAAAACCGCAAGTACTATAAGCGATGCCGTGCTGTTCCCTGTCACTTGCATCAAAGCAGCTTGAATTGGAGGTTTCCATTGGCCGAATCGCCATCGTGACGGCACCCGCCGGGGAACCCAGAAGTGAGATGCACCAGGAGACTGAACATCAGCCGAACATGATCAGGACACCGACACTGTCAGACCCAGAGTGGTCTAACCGCTTGTTTTACACCTGGAGCATGTGAGTGAGTATTTTAACCATAAAACTGATTGACACTGTATACCTCTTCTTTTGTTCTATGATCTGGAGAGTTCCTGCTACACCAACTACGATCCAGACCAGATACAATCTGACAAACGCCTAAATATCGCTTCCACCACGTGAGTGGGCACTCTTAAGACCTAACGCTCAATTAAAAAAATTGTTACACATTCTCACTGTTATTTTCTTTCTTTTTACATGTTTGAGGGGAGTTTGCACTTTGGAGTTTTGTTTGGCATCTGCCAGATTGATACCAGAACAAATAAGCCTCTGGAGATTCACCCTAATATCATTAGGGACCTATTTTAAATACACAAATAGAGGAGTAGAAACCTAACTGGATTACTACAAATGACTTGGGAAAAAGTTAAGGATAATAAAATGTCACTCACCTCCACAAATATGAAGCACTGAAGGATGGTGTCATTCCTCCGGGTTTCTCTTCGGATTTGTGGTATCATTATCTGTCGACAAAATAAATCCGTTTTTATTCACATATGTTTGGAACCATGGAATTACATTGCTTGACTCTTCATGAGATCTATTATGCTCCACACCACTGTTCATCTGCAGCAATAGTCTCCAGCGGTATGAAACATGTTAAACATGTCTTCATCATTTCGCCCAGAACACTTACTGTAGGATGCAGAGGTGAACGCCGCCTCTGGCCTTGCAGATGTATTTGATGCAAAGAGGAACAGGAAAACAGTGCCTGTTATAGGCAGCAAACATGTTGATAAACCTCATTAAACTATGATGCGGACTAACTTCTCTCTAACTTCTCCTACAACCTCTCCCCAAAGGATGCAACTGCAGTAAAGCATTTTGATACATTGATGCAAAGTGACACAATGTGCACCTGTTTTTGCTGCCATGCTCAAGTTTGCAACATATTTGAGGAAGGCTAGTTATTTAATACAGGTCCGTAATATTATTAGCAATAGCGACAAGTTCATATTCATTTGTTAGAGTAACAAAAACATTCCCACGTGGGATATTACAATTTTGTAGACTGACGGTTTTCGTGGTAAGGTCCTAATATTGACACGAGGGAGAGTGCCCTGTCTAATGAGAGATATACAGTCAAAGACAATAATCTGGTCCTATAAGTAGTGAAAAATGGGTAAATTAAAACCAAATTTATTAGGTATATAATTAAAATATATCGGACCAGATTGGTACAAAATAAGTGCTAAAATTGTCAAAAGAAATGGGTTGTGCTATGTCAATAAAGTGAAAATTGTACTCTAATAATGAGAGCCTGTATAGTCAGCACAACCGGCAAGATGTCCTGTAGAAGCACAGGTACGTGGGTGCAGACAAATCGAGTAACAACTTGCTGACAAATGCTTCAAATGAACGTCACATACAGTGCCGACAACAAATCATGTAAATAAATCAATTGTAAATGTCGCATAATTCTTGCCTTGAGCCAATAATGAGAAACTGCATACGTGAATACTCAAACACCCAATAGGTGGTATATAGCCACTGCTCACCCTACATATTAGCCGCGTTGTCCTATGTATAAAGGAACACAGACAGTAGATGGGTGAATAGATGAGTACACTAAACCCACTGACCGTCTGAAATAAACAGCCCACTGATCAATTGAGACCCAGTGTAGTGGGTGTAGGTAAAATGTTAAACGCAAGGCTATATATGCCTATAGGCTCTGCAAGAAAAAACACAGAGGTGTACACACATTAGCCATATCAGAATATGTCACAAATAATGTCTCATTATACATCCCAGCAAGGTACTGCTGATCTGGGTACAAACATAACTGTGAATGCTAGCAGGCAGACATAAGCTGTAAGCAGTAATGACAGAAACCCCTGCGGTATGCCGGCCCTGACTGTTGTAACTGCACACAGGGAAGGGAGAGAAAGTGTGGAAGTCCCTACACACCAACATATACTTTCCCTGCAGGGAAAAGTAACAATGTGCCAGAATCTGCTAAGAGGATAATCATCTCCTAACTCCTGTCCCTCAAAAACATACCCCTATTTCACAAAGGGGGGAGAGGAGTGGGGAAGAGGAAAGAACAGAGGGAGAGAGGACCCTCGGTACTTATCTGAACTGTCCCTATGGGAGCATGAACCGCGATGTCTGTGAAGCCGGATGGCTTTGTGTGTGGTGCTCTGTGCTCAACGCAAGCCAGACTCGACCAGCAGGCAACCATGGTGCGTGTCGTCATGACGCTTGCCCTCTGATGTCAGTTTTGCATTAGCTTCTTCATGAGAGGGTAAAGTGACCATAAATAGACTGTAAGCTCTTAAGGGCAGGGAATTAGGGTGCATGCAAAATTCTATGTACAGCTCTGCGGACATTGTCAGCGCTATACAAGACAAATATTCTCAATATTATTATTTTACTAGGAATGGACAAATTGAATCAGCATTGTTATATTTATTAGGAATGGCGTGTTTGGGTTTACAGGAACAGTAACTAAAAGGAGTTTAATAACCCTATCTGGATGATATAATATGTTTGTCTTTCTCTAGAAACTCTAGTATGAAGAATGCAGTAACTCTAGTAAATAATGCAGCATTAGATTACTCCCATATATGCTCTGCAGCTTTAACTTCCAATAGGCCAACTCTCCTCAAATATAAAAAAATTAGTTGAAACCACTGCACAGAATTGTACTGGGCAAGAAATGAGTCAGAAACGCCTTCTTCAACAATTTTCCATAGCTTATCTCATGCCCTCCCTCACACTGATTGCACGCAAAAGCTGCTTTGCCAGTGTCCCTATTTGAACTCATACTGTAAATGTAAGGCTTGTTTCTGCTGCAAGGCAAAGCTGATAACAAGGGGTGAGGGGGGCTCCCCTCAGTGTGACTCTTACTATGACCTCTAGTGGCTTGGCAATAGAAGCAAGAGCAAGACGGGTATTGAAAAAAGCTGCATAAAAAGCAGCAAAACATGTGAAATCCTCATATGTTTAAATATATATATATATTTCTGTAGTATTAGATATTAGTGACTTGTTTTTTTTAATTTTATTTATTTATTATTCAACTCTTAATGCCATGTTTAATGAATTTTAAAGTATCCTTTGATTTCTATAGCAGGTTTTAGCCCACCCCCCAAGCAGTGTAAGATATTTTTGCAACACTTTCCTGTTTGTGATCATTTGTTGCCAATGTTCCCAGCAGTTTGAGCTGTAAACGGTAACAATACATAATGTTACCCAAGTAATATCAGGATACATTGTAGCTGCTGATGTATAGTGACTGAAGGATTGATTGAAAATGAAAGGTGGCCATTTGGTTAACAACATAATCAGGGTTGTTACAGATTTATTACAGGAGCACCAAACGATTTCCACCATAGGCAAGAATGTAGAATTACACATGGTCACATGCTTTACATATATAAATAAATAAAACAAAGGGTAGTATTGCTGCTTGAACATGACATGGCAAATTTAAAATAATAAGCTGCAATGAATGATTTCCTAACACAATGGAGTAAGTACATAAAGGTAAATAAAACAGAGCTCCACCAGGTAATCATTGAAAGATTAATTTCAGAATGATTGGTTAATCTGCAATATGCTGAAAACCATGTCCGAATCAAACACAGCCTGCTGATGACAGATTGAGTGGATTAGGTTGGCAGAGCATACGGTAAGGCTTTGACCTGAAATTATGAACTTCCCTGTCATGATAAGTATATTGTTGGGAGATTTTTTTTAAAAAGTAACAAGAAAATGAACCTATCCATGTATTAAGTGTAAGTACTGTATCAAGTCCTAAAGTAAATTCATGCTAAAATAGTTATGATGAGAATGTGCCAATAAGGAATACTGTGTCAAAGTATTTTGAATCCTACTTAGCAATAGTTATAATATTTAAAGTGCTGTTGTTTATATTGAGCAATATAATCAACTAGGGGAGAGTTACTAAATGCACGTATCTGTTTTTCACATGTTTATCAGTATAAAAAACGTATGTTATGTCTGCGAGGCTGTAAACTGCTCAGGTGAAGAGATCTGGTTCAAATGTAAGTAACTTGATGAAAATGCTTCTCAGGTTTGGCACTGATGCAACAAGAAACACTAATAAAGGGTTATCTTGAATGATGTGTAATGTGCCGTCTACATTACAGGGAGCCTGAAAATCAGAATGTCTGTCAATCAACCATTTCCTCCATCCGGGACCATTTCACAGCCAGTCCATGGACCAAGCAGGTGCAACCGTGTGTATTCTTTGGAAGAGAAGGTTGTTCTCCATACACACAAGGATCTAAAGAAAGAGAAACTCTTGACAAGTTTTCACTTCATATGTTTCCAAACTAACTTAAAAAAAAAAAAAAACGTTTCAAAACTATTTTAAAATATTTCATTACCCCCCCCCCCCCCAACTACAGTTTGTTCATTCCACCCACCCACCCACTACATGTATTCAACTGCAAGACAATGGAATTCTGTGGATAAAGTGGAAAAGGAGAATGTCTCCAAATAGCTCATTTAGGACAAGCAAAAGCAGATGCCAACAATACTTAACAAGTTCACAGCATGACCTTGGAGCCTGCGAGGAAGCTCTCCTTCCCTCCCCCAACCCACATATAAATAAACACAAAACAAAGGTCTGGAGGTACAAAGGCCACGGCTTTATTTACACAACTAAACCCTGGAAAGTGGCAACCCTGCCAGCGTGCTCTCTCTCCCCCCCCTCCCCGGGTAAAGGCCCAACCAAGACCCACCAAGCCGGGCGCCCAATGGCCCGGCCATTAAGCGATACTGGGCCCAGGGAATCACATACAAATGAGCCCTGCCCACACGCTCGGCAAATGAGCCCTGCCCGCATGCCTGCTCACTCGCTAGCCACCACAGGGCTTGTGGGGTTATCTGCACCATAGAGCCCCCGCTGGCAAGGTTAACGCACAGCTACCCCAACAGCTTCCGTGACATAGGCAACACATGCCCTGGAATGCCCACCTCAAACATGGCAGACATAGTTACATAGTAGATTAGGTTGAAAAGATGTACTTCCTTCAGGTTCAACCTATGCTAAATTTAGACAGATACTTTACCCTGTATCCTCTCCTACAGTATTTTGATCAAGAGGAAGGCAAACAAAAACCTCAGTGATATAACCTCCAATGATATATCATAAGGGGGAAATTAATTCCTTCCTGACTCCAAGAATTGGCAATTGGATTACTTCCTGGATCAACCTCCTTCCCATGTATACTTATTTTAAAAAAAGAAGAAAATACAACGTAATGTACAATATATTATACCATTCTCATGGTGTTACACAAACACAGGGACGGGTGGGCGGGAACTTCTTTTCAGGGAGCAGACTGCCTTCCTTCCCCTGCGCTCCTTTCAATCCCCCTATCTCCGCTCCCCCTCCCCCCCCCCCTGTGACACTGGGGAGGGGGTGGGGAAACAGCATGCAATCCAGCCAAACTGGAGGGGAGAGAGGAAGCAGTAAGTGGACCGGCACCAAAGGTGAGGAGGAGCGGGGGTGGAAGGAGAAGAGAGGGGAGCCTAGATGTCAGCCTATTTACTGTGAAGAAAGCCCATTCAAAATGAAAAACAAACCTGTTTCTGAAAAACAATCTAGAAGTTAATTACGCTGCCTCAGAGGGAGTGGATTATTCTACTTTTTATGCATAAATTTCAGTTTATCTTTCTACATGACTGATAGAAATCAGATAAAGAGCTCTCTGGAGTCTGGATAATATGAATTATTATTATTTGATTAACAGCCCTTACAAACAACTTTTCTTGCATAAGCAAACACAGCAGAGTTAAAACACATTTACAAGGATCTCTGTCAGATCTCTGCCAGATCATTCAGCATTCAGGAAAGCACACAGACCAGAATGTGTGCAAATGTGAAATAAAGTCTTGACAGCATTTTTTCCAAGTGCCCTTATAGAACATAGCATACCCACCCAAACCCAGAACTAAAACACACGCACCGATTTTTGTTGCCAAATGGCCACTGCTTTTTATTAACATACTTTTCCCCAGATAACACCATAATTAACATCATAAAACAACATCATGAAACAACATTCCATATGCCAGCCACTGGTCTGATTTGTAAGTGGGCATGTAATACCATATAACACCAACGGTTCCCGTAATGCAAGCCACAAAGCTAATGACATTGCACTCAATTCCCAAGGCCCAAACAGGGCCAACATTCCCAAACTATATGCTAAACATGCCAAAGCTGGCAAGGCCATTCCACCACTAGCAAGCTAATGTTACTCCTAAAATTGGCTCAGCGGCCCACACAACACCAAAGACCTCTCTATACCACCACTGGGCAATAAGTCATTATTGTCACCCTGAAGATCCTTATGATGAATCCCAACACCACCTATCTTTCTCACCAAAATGATAAATTACAAAATTCACCTTTCTCCGACATCTTTCAATAGCCATCCAATCCCGTGTAACTCCCCAGAAAACCCTGGACACCACATCAGGCCAAACCAAAACTGCCTTAGAAAATAATGCGAAACACATTGACAAATCAAACTTAATGTTATTAATCAACTAAACTGACTATGAACAACCAATATCACAGAACCAAACACTAGCCATCTAATTTACATTATTTCGGGACAGCAACGGTAACGGTTTCAAAAACAAGTTCCTGAATCCCTCTCCACCTTTCTCTAATTGATGCCAGATCCAAATTCCTACCATAAGATCTGGACTCGGCTCTCTTTTGCTGCCCAATAAATGTATGAGTGCCGGAAAATCCAAACTAAGGAACAATTATTATCAATCAAATGGGGCCAAACATAACTTTGGTAATGCTTTGGCTCCCAACGTCCCTATAACTTCCCTTTAATGTCAATCTAAACGGGCTGCTTCCATAGTTGACCCAATCCTAAAAGAATGCATAACAATCACCTGGGCACACATTCACTGCAGTTAGATATGCTTTAAACACCCTATTAAACTGATATTTAATTAATTGTTTACCATTTTCATGTACCAATAATAAACCAGAAACAATAGACCTTCTCGCCAAAAATTCCTGCACCAAACGAACAGGACACGACAGACCACGCACAGCAAATAAAGATACCCAAACTCCATTTCCCTGTCTGTTTTCCGATTTCCTAATTAAAAACTTTCCCCTTCAAAGCAACCAGCTCATTCATCCTAAGGACCCCGGGAAATGCAAAAGCGGCCCGAAAAAGAATAGCTTTGAAATTAGAACCAACCTGAAATGTCACCACCAGTGACCCTTCAAATAAATCAAAAGTAACAGGCTTACGGTATGCCAATCCAACTGCAATGAACTTCTTTTCCAACCATTTAGCAAACGCAGAATACATTTTTGAGGGGTTACATCTTTTCTGTCCATTAGCTTAAAGAATGCCAAACCTGCTCATTTACTCTCAACTACACTTACTGAAGCAACTTAATTCCACAATTTGCACAAGAATACAAGTAAAACCCTCAGTCTAGTCTTGTCGTCGCACAACCCATCACCCTGCTGCGCTAAATCCCACTATTCATTCCACACCTTACCATAGGCCATCCATGTTACCGGTGACAATGAATCCTTAACCAGACTTACAATTCTTCAGGAATCAGGTTCCACAAAAAATTCAGCCACATCCACCCCTCCGCTGCTGCCTCTGGAGACAACCTCTGAAGTTCCTTCCCCTGAAATCGAGATAAAGCATCCACTATTAACATTTTTAAACCCCCTGAAAATGACGCGTCTTGAACCAGATGTTCAACTCCAAACAACGAAGGACCAAATGATGAAGCAACTGTTCCACTGGCAACGAACCCGTCAGCAAAGTAAGCCTGGAAACCCACTGAGGCAGCCGCATCAGTGAATAAAGCCGGAATCAGATTCACAACTTCTTTCTGCCAACAAGACCTACCATTGTACCCAAGTAAAAAGGTCTGCCAAATACTTAAATCATTCCTCAAAGGTCTCTGTACACGTGTTTACAAAAAGGGTGAAATGCCCCTTTTATAAACTAAGACAACCTACAAATATTTTTCTCTGTGTTAATTTCAATACCCCAAAAATACAATTCTGTAACTGGATCTACCACTTTCTCTACTCTGTTTTCTTCTTGACATACAGCCTCAATCTGCATTATTGAAGTTTAATGTGTAACTGACTATGAACACAATGTATTGGCAGTGAATGCAGAAACCGCAGGATGATCAATGGGCAAAATTCAATGGCTAAATGCAATCAACAGTTAAGCTGCTGCATTGTGTTGCTATTATTGTATAATATGAGGTAATAAAGCTACTGCACAATGATTCTAAAACAAAATGACTTGTAACAATGTTTTGGAACCCTAATGGGTCCTGGACCCCAATGACAGATGAGCCTGCGGTGCTAAACATTGGTCCCATTTTTCCATAACGCTATGTCTATCAAGTTTAGGAGGATGTCAATATAATTATTTTTGCTTTATAATCAGTGTGAATGAACTAGCTTTGTTTATCTGAGATATTTTTAGCACACGGGAGTGTGATTCCTCCTGGCAACTCTGCATATGAATAATGTCATGCGAAGTCATGAAATATATTTCCTGACCTAAAGCTCCAAGATGAATGTCCACAGGGCTTCAGCATTGCATTGCAAGAAGAGTTTGTCACCTGCTATCTTTTTCATAGAACCCCTGCCTTCTCTAAACTGGGGGTAATTGGCAATCAACAATTAGAATTAACCACTCTATATAGATGATGAAACACAGTCCCTACAGCAGAAGAGAAGATTGCTTCAACAGTAGTTTTTTTCCCTCTCTTTAAACCTTAATGATTGCAGATCACATATAGGATCTATGGCATTTCCTTTCAGAATTCATCACAATTTGCTACTAAACTAAAACATATATAGACTCCATCCTAAAAATAGAACTTGCAAGTAGTCTGCAAATTGCTTGCAATCTCACATTCCATCATTTGTACATCTGAAAGTGCTGTTATCATAACCACTTCAGATTGCTTTGAGGTGCCCAAACTGTGACCAGCTTCTAGTAATGGGGGCTTTGGTCACCTTCAAACTAAGGGCTCGTCCAGGGTGGCGCAGAGTGGGCGCGCACGCTCACGCTAGACACGTTACGACAATGCACGTGGCCTGCGTGAGCAGGCGGGCGCACCTGCTCGGCGCTCAGCCGCTTGCCGAGCGAGCAAATGTGAATTTGCCGCTCACAAGAGCATCACGTGAGCGGTTCGCCCAATGAGGGCGAACCAGCTCTGTGACGTAGAGGCCGCACCCCCAGACGCACGTGCATCTAGCTGGCCAGGAAAAGCATGGCCGAGTAGGGCGCAGCGCCGGAGCGCCATCGCGCCTCTACCAACCCTGGACGAGGCCCAAGGTGGATGTAAAATCCACGAGTAATTTTTGTTGTCTATTTGTATCCTCATAGTCCCACAAGCTCTTTCTTCCAATAGATTCCTTGTAACCGTGTGACTATATTGTTTGTGAAACAAGATGTCACGGCGTCTGCAGTGTAGACAAGGCGGGTTCTGCTGTTGTAATAGGTATTCTCTGCCTTCCTGTCATTATAACTACTACACATAATTTGCCTGCAGTGCAAATGCAGTTTAAACAGGGACTTTGGTGATTGCTGTCCTTTCTCATTTGTTCTTTTCAAAACACCATACCAGCTCAAAAGAAAATAGCCGGGTCTCTGTATATTTCTTACTTTTTAGCTTCCTGAGTTCTTACCACTTTCACTATGGATGCTATCCCATTGACGTAAAAGTAATTGAAATTGAGGGGGGGAGGAGCAGATTGTACATTTTCTTTCATCTTGTGTGCTTTTGGAGGAATTGTACATACAGATAAATGGGCCCAGAGCCTCTCAAACTTTCATTAGCAAAGGCTCACCATACAGTAGCTTTAAAACTCAAGAATGGTTGAAGATGATGCTATTTTGAGACCCATTACCCACCTTTGCCTCACATTGAAGAATTACCAGCAGGGACGTGAGAGTCGGAGTTGGTAATAGAGAGGGACTTGGCCCCCTTCTTCTTCAAGGTCAGAATATTTTCTCTGCAGGTTCAGAATGAAGACACTTTAAAGGTGTGATTCTTCTCCATCCTGCATAACAGGTGTGCGCAGACTGGGGGGGGGGCAAAATTTTTTAAGTGAGACGCCGAACCGAGCCCCGCGCTTACAGAGGGCCCACACTCTTCCCCACAACATTTAAATTGATTGCCGGCGGAGAGAGCGCGAGGCCTATGTAACTGCCTCTCACCTTCTCTCCAGCTTCTCCTTTTGCATCTTCTCACAGTGACAATCCGCCACCATGACAGCGCGGCATCAAATGATGCTGACGTCAAATGGCGACGCGTTGCCATGACAACTCAAGGCCACATCGCAGAGATAATCAGTAGCAGTTTCCATGTGAACACTTTCTTGCAGGCTTTAGGCCTTAAAAAAAAAAAGATCAAATCAAAAGCAGCTAGGAAAAAATAAAAATAAGGTTGATAACCTGCTTTCAAGGGTGTCACATTGAACTCACTTCAAGATATTGGGGGGGGGGGGGGAGGGAACTGCTCCAATTTGATTTGTCCCATACGCTTGGCTTTAAAAGTGAAACCTTTTCAAGTGATAAAATGATACAGAACATGATGATTTCATGAAGAGCAAACCTAGGCCCGGATCCACACAGCTCTGTTACTGACATAATGATGTGTTAACTTACGTTAAATGCTAATGCGTATCTTCAAAGCTCAATAAAGCAATGTTAAGTGCCGTGCTCAGCCGTAACGAGCCCATGCGTTAATTATAACAGACGTAAGAGCTAATGATATGCTAAAGAGGTGTCCCCACAAACAACGCATATTCGCAGAGGTCGGTAAAGTTAGCACATGGATTTAATGAGACGTTAGTTAGGTCAGAGCTAAATGTGACGTTACTCACATCCAGACCCTGAAATAGGTCTTTGTCAGGGTCTGGATAAGTGTAAGACCACAGGAAGTATAACGAACATATTGTTATTTACAGGGTTCTGTACCTCTCCTGTCTTGTCTTTTTTTAGCTTTAATGAAACACCTATTCAGGGTATAGATAGGAATAACGCCGCCTTTGGGTAAGACAGGCTTAACGCCATGTTATTTGAAGCTAACGCCAGGCAGTGCTAACTTAACTTGGCGGTAAGCCTATGCTAAGGAGATCGCTAACGGACAGTGTTTTTGCATGTAATTAGCTTTGTGAATTCACGTTAGCCTCAGGGAACACAACGTCCGGGATGGATTTTGATAACAGTACATTATGAGCTCCGAGTTAACTGAGCTTTTTAGATTTGGTCCTAAATGAGAAGAAAAACAGTTAATTTCCTGGTCAGCATTTTAGGATCCCCAATATTGAAATGAAAAACGATACAATTTCTAAGAAACCAATAATGAAAATGTTAACTTTCAGGATGTTTGTTTAACATTTTGGTACATTGGCTGTATATTAGTTTAACATTATAGTACATTGGCTCTACGTGTGTTTATTAGGAAAGCAGAACTGCAAATTGCAAGTGTCTAAAAATAAAGAAGTGAGCCCAGGCAGAAAGCTGAACGGCAGATAATCTGAACTGACTTCCTTCAGAGGTCACCAGGTGAAGATGTATGTTTTATTCTCGCTGTGCCTTGTTTGGTAATTGACTCAAGGACAAAAGGAATTCCAAACCAACCTATTCCCAGCTTCACATTGTAAAGCCAGTATAACCAGCCTCACACTGATGAGACCCAAAAGGTTGATACAGCTATCTGTGAGTAGGTTTACTGCTATCTGTGAGTAGGTTTACTGCTATCTGTGAGTAGGTTTACTGCTATCTGTGAGTAGGTTTACTGGCACTTCTTTAACCCAGGCTGTGCTGAAAAGCTGTGTAATACGGCAGGCATATGCTTATAGGGCTCCATGTTAAGATGTATTAAAGCAAAAGGTGACACTGTGTGCTCATTAACATGTCATTACCCAGAATCCCAGGCTGCAGTTGAAGCCCTTTAGCAAAGAAACAGTGCGCGCTGTCCTTAAGACTCCTATCTCTTCATAGTCTGTGTAATTCTCCCTGCAGCTCCCGATCTCCCGTGATCAGCGGGGCAATATCCAAATGCAAACAAACATAAAGGGGTGCAGAGGAGAGAAAACAAAGACGAAATTAGACAAATAAAATACAATTTATATGTACACTTGGAACATGTACAACACACATAAAATGAGAGTGGATCACAGTGATCCCAATAGTTCGCAAAACCACAGAGGAACAGGCCCCAAATAACTGAAGCCCCTCGACAAAGTCCCAGATGGAGAAAAGGAACAGAAGGTTTTCAGCTTGCGTAATGAAAATTAGGACGCCGGATCAATACTCCAAGCGGTATCCTCGTGGGTATGCGTAACTGCAGCTTCCGTAGTTCGTCGTCACGAACCCTACATCGCTGCGTATGACCTCACCGCGACGCGTTTCGTGTCAGAGCGACACTTCTTCAGGGGGTTGGTCTTAAGATTCCCAGCCACTGTTTAAGTGCCAAAGCTGAGTAATATGTCAGCCTATGGGAATCGCACCCTGCTAATAGCCGTCCAATCAGTGTTAATGCGATACAAATGTGTAACACATATGCTTAATAAAAACGTAAAACATTGACAGTACTTGCTACAAACCAACATAACAAAATAATACTAACAATACTCAAACATTTTACAGCCAACTTCTAACTACATGATAACTATCAATTTTAATAAAATGTCTATAAAGACTAAAAAAACATATAAAAAGCTGTGATAGATAATTTACTAACTGTGATAGATAACAAACTAATTTTATCCTAGGTCCCATAGAACCAACAGCAACTATAAAAAAGCATACATTTAAGGTTCTGTATCTAAGTGTCAATTGTTATTATCCATTTGTGCAATAATAAATGTCAAAAAGATCGAAATGGATTAATGATTAAGAGTAACAGTTGTGAAAGTCTTCATGGGTAACACACAAGGAAAAGAATGTAAAAAGGAATATATACATTTACATTACTAGTGAAAAACATCTTAATTTACAAAAGGAGATGTCTTAATGCAAAAACATAGCCTAGGGATTCCACATTCAGAGAATATCTTCATCACTAGATCTCTATGATTTACAAAAGAGAATGTCTTAATGCAACAATGAATCATTAAGGTTCCAAAATCTGAGAATAACGTCACATACAATGTAACATATCCTATTGACCCAAGGAAGGGGAAATAAAAAATATAAAATTGGTCAGTTTATAAATTGTCCACTTCATTTGTCATATACATGATCAACTGCAGTTGCAATCTTTAGTATATAGGGAAGTCCATTAGACCTTTAAAGGTTAGAATTTGTGAGCACATGAGTAGAATACGGAATGCCCAACATAATCTAGACAGAGGTAAAAAGATTCATAACCTGGCACTCCACTTCCTGACTCACCATGGGGGTAAATTGAATGATTTCAATTTTAGGGGAAGAGAGGTTATACCTAGGGATCCCAGGAGAGGAGACAGAGATTATCTTCTTCTCCAACGGGAACAGTTCTGGATTTATATATGTAACCCTCTTTCACCCCACCAGACATGAGATTGGGGGGGTACACTCATTCTGGTTACTGTACACTGTCTTGGTGCTGTGACCTGCTGGCAAAAAGGAGGGCTGAGGGCTCCGCGGTGTTGTGGGGAGAACCAGGACAGGGACAGGAGGTGGTGTGGGACAGGTTACCTTGCTCTTGTTCTCTCTGGGTGGTGCAGTGCCTCCAGCCAGTAGGGATCCTCTGGGGTTTCCAGAGGAGAGACCCCCACTGACACTCTCTCCTTCTCACACTAGGAACAGTGATACAAACACAGCAACTTCTTTCTGTGGTTGTTTATTGGCAGAGCAGCATACACAGCATACAGTAGTCAGAAACACAGCATAGGCCTGCTCTTGCTTCTCTGCCCTCTGCTCATACAGTAGCAAAATAATTTCCCTCCCTCTCACCCAGGTGGGGTAAAAGGGAGAGACCACTTCTCTATCAGCTCTACTCAATATCTCTTCTCCTACTGACTCCTCATCCTAACTGATCACTTATTTTAGGAAACATGTCTCAATTTGAATATCCTCAAGGAGGGTCTCTAGCTTTGAATCATTACAACTCAAAGCTGGATACCGATTGGCTCACACACATCAGGGGGTGTTCCAACCCTATCTACCCTCTGGATTAACATGCTCAAAGGTTGCTTAAGCCTGCCCCCGAATATTGCTACAATACACAGAGCTGAAATGCACACAGGCTAACTGAAGGAATTAACCTTTCAACTGCCTGTTCTAACAGGACTGACAAAGGAAAGGCCCAGAATTAGCAATAGCTGCCCGAAGGCCAGGCTATATATACTTGGAACAAAAGCACCTAGTGGTATGAATGAACTGATTGAATTGGTTCCCTTTTTAAGATGATGCATCCTCCTCTCCTGGTTCTACCACCCCCCCCCCCTTTTTTTTTTCTCTTTCACCATTCCTCCACTTGTACTTTTTAGTAGATCCCTCCATTTGTTGATGATAGGATCTTTTTTGGTTTTCAATCCAGAGATATATAATAAATACAGGTGTGGGTGTTTTTCTTTTTGGGTCCTTAAAGTATTACACTTGCCCACTTAGACAACTGTTGTAATACTACAGATATCTCCTTAGACAGACATCCTAAAATTCCTTTACATCATGGAATACTGTTTGATGTGTTAGGAGGTTAACCCTTTCCTTCTACAACAAGATATTCACAATATCATTCAAGATATTCTCCATTATGTATAGTAAGATAATTCTCACCCATGTTCCCAAACTTTCCCTACTTTGGGTCAATAGGATATGTTAGATTGTATGTGGTATGAGTATTACTTTTTCCTTCTACACTAAGACATTCACAATATAACTTAAGACATTCTCCATTATGCATAGTAAGATAATTCTCCCCCATGTTCCCTTATTTCCCCTTCCTTGGGTCAATAGGATATGTTACATTGTATGTGAAGTTATTCTCAGATTTTGGAACCTTAATGATTCGTTTTGCATTAAGACATTCTCTTTTGTAAATCATAGAGATCTAGTGATGAAGATATTCTCTGAATGTGGAATCCCTAGGATATGTTTTTGCATTAAGACATCTCTTTTGTAAATTAAAATGTTTTTCACTAGTAATGTAAATGTATATATTCCTTTTAACATTCTTTTCCATGTGTGTTACCCATGAAGACTTTCACAGCTGTTACTTTTAATCATTAATCCATTTAGATCTTTTTGACATTTATTATTGCACAAATGGATAATAACAATTGACACCTAGATACAGAACCTTACATGTATGCTTTTTTTATAGTTGCTGTTGGTTCTATGGGACCTGGGATACAATTAATTTGTTCATGAGTTCCTATATCTATCACAGCTTTTCATATGTTTTTTAGTCTTTTTAGACATTTTATTAAAATTGATAGTTATGTAGTTAGAAGTTGGCTGTTAAATGTCAGTTTGAGTATTGTATTGTTAGTATTATTTTGTTGTGTTGGTTTGTAGCAAGTACTGTCAATGTTTTACGTTTTTATTAAGCATATGTGTTACACATTTGTATCGCATTAACACAGATTGGACGGCTATTAGCAGGGTGCGATTCCCATAGGCTGACGTATTACTCAGCTTTGGCACTTAAACAGTGGCTGGGAATCTTAAGACCAACCCCCTGAAGAAGTGTCGCTCTGACACGAAACGCGTCGCGGTGATGTCATACGCAGCGATGTAGGGTTCGTGACGACGAACTACGGAAGCTGCAATTACGCATACCCACGAGGATACCGCTTGGAGTATTGATCCGGCGTCCTAATTTTCATCACGTAAGCTGGAAACCTTCTGTTCCTTTTCTCCATCTGGGACTTTGTCGAGGGGCTTCAGTTATTTGGGGCTCGTTCCTCTGTGGTTTTGCGAACTATTGGGATCACTGTGATCCACTCTCATTTTATGTGTGTTGTACATGTTCCAAGTGTACATATAAATTGTATTTTATTTGCCTAATTTCGTCTTTGTTTTCTCTCCTATGCGCCCCTTTATGTTTGTTTGCGCTTGGAGCCCCGTATGCTTAGAGATATTGGTGAAAAGCAGGGCTGCAGACCTATCTCAGACATACTGTATGAATGTGATCACACATTTTTATTTGCTGTAAACCAAGAAGAAAGCTGTTTAAGGAAAGGTAACTTCTTTGTCAATCAGTGGAGATGTGCAAAGAAATGTATGAAAAAAAATATAGACACTACTAATATTTATTTTTCTGGTTGGGATACACGCAACAACCCAGAGTGTTATGAAGCCATGAGGTGTACAAGGATTAGGTGCTGATGTGTGAATTTGGATGTTGGTGTATTATGGTACTCAGTCAATCTAATAAGCTATATTACTGCATTAAAGCGTTCATCACATCTGTCGCTTGCTGAGGAACAGGATAAATGTACTACCGTCTCAGGAATGTAATGAGATTAATTGCAAAGACGATGAGGTGCCGTGTTCTTTGCTATTTAAGCATGAAGTCGTTTTAGAAGCACTTTCTATAAAATTAATTAATACATTGGTTGATATATTGCCCTGTTTATGGTTTGTAAACCTGTCTTGCATTGAATCTACTTCATGTATGTTCACTACATTTAAGAAATGAATCATTATCTAGAGCTATTTTTTTTCTTTCGAAAAAACAAACTGTTAAAGAGAAATAAAACATACCAACGTACAAAATGCTGTCATATTTTATTCTTCTGGCTTTATGCTTATCCAGAAAAGACAGAGCTTTCATATTGACAAATAGCAATAAACGCACCTTATTATAGGAACAAAAGTAAAGTGAAAATATGGCCCGCCATTTCATCACACAATATGCAATATTTCATGATGTCCAGTACTTTACATGTACAAAGCAGTAAGCCATAGAAACACGTATAGTATTTTACAGCAGTATGAATGAAGGTTTTCAGAGACAAATGCATAGTTCATTTAGTACAATTAAGTATACACATAAGCACCAAGGTGTAACGAGACTGGTGAAATCTTCAATTGCCCCTTTGCCTTGTGGCCATACCACTTCCCCATGTCTCACCTCTAAAAAACAAAATACCAAGGCAAAATTGTGGATGAAAAAGGTCACAACATTTGACAATCTTATGCATAAATGGAAAGGACATTGCCAGCACCACTTATATGTAGAGCTGCAGACTAATTTCTACACCAATCATACCCGCCCAGTGGGCAAATCTAAATTTCATAGCCAATGTTTAATGTGAGGACACCACAACACCCTTCCATTCACAGTTGAGTATTAGCGTTGCTGCTACCTCTATGAGAGAAAAGCACCAAACTCTGCCACCATGTACGTACGGGCTGTAGCACCACCGCTTCCACCATGAGAAGACACCACCATGCCATGTCGCTCATCATTCAGTATCAACACTTCCTCTACTGCCATGAGAGCACAGCACCACACCACATGAAACATGGCATGGGCAGTAGCAGTGCCTTTCCCGGTTACTTCACCAAGAGGAAGACAGAGAGAGATTTTTCTCCCCATTAGTACTGGTCTGCACTTCATTTTTTAGGCAAGGTTATTCTTCATAAGGCCGAGTCCATAGAAGGACAGGCCGTGCTGAGGCGTGCGGACGCTCCGCGCTGAGCCCCTGCATCCTCAATGAGGATGCCTTGAGAGGGGCTCACGCGAGCGTCCGCAGGCGTGCTGACGAGATGGAGGTTTCAGCCGAGCGCAAAGCTGTTTTTCAGCGCGCTGTCGGCTGAAAACCTCCAATCACAGCACAGCAGTGTCGACGTCACGGCGCCGTGACGTCGGCGCCGTGACGTCGACGTCAGTGCGTCGCGGGCGATTGGCCCAGCGACGTCACTGCCCCGCCTCCAACCACCTCCCCCCGGCTCCGATCGCGCCCGCTGGCTCGCCTGTATGGGCATGAAATCGCTCAGATTTCAGCAGGCGAGCCTCAGCGTCAGCGCGGTTCGGATCGCCTCACCCCTCTATGGCCCGGGCCTTATTTAAAACATTGAAACATTGCTATTAACACATAGGAACACACATATACATAACATGCAAAGGATGTGGCACGCTTGCAATAGTTCCACGTTCCATGAAAGCTTCACAGTATCACTTCCTGGTACCTTACTACTTTCTACGTAACCTTGAATCTGGTTATTTTAAAGAGGAGGGTGTTACCACCACCTGCTCTAATCAAGGAGTACTAAAATATTTGACTTCACATCCCATTTCTCCTTGTGCTCTACCCCTCTCCCACAACATTTTCTCCTCATTTAACCACATGCTTTTCACTACTACAGCCACATATGAATTATAATTTATTTCCCCTTAAACATCATTCTTTTTGTCTGGGCTACAGGTTATTTGGACTCACAGTCATGATGCTCTTGAGCTAATGCCCCCAGGGCTTCCTGCATTTGTATTTCATAAACACATGGAAGTGTAACAGAAGCAAGGCAGTTGATAGAGTTTTTATAGGTATGGATTGAAGAGAGCAGAAGAATGGAGGATAAAAATAGGCATAGATTTATGTTGATCATATGGATTAGGGAGTGAGAGAGCATCCATCTAACATTAATGCCCTTATATCACTGATACTAGTTAACATATTCAATATATACAATACAAATTGTAGATGCAAAAACATGCATCTCTCTCTCTCTCTCTCTCTCTCTCTCTCTCTCTCTCTCTCTCTCTCTCTCTCTCTCTCTCTCTCTCTCTCTCTCTCTCTCTCTCTCTCTCTCTCTCTCTTTCTCTTTCTCTCTCTCTCTCATGAGTGGTGAAAGTCTATTATGTGCATGGTTTACAAAAAAATGTAAAACCTTGTGGCACAGACCTATTGCTTAGTATTGGTATATTTTTGTATCATTAATACTTCTAGTCAATACACTTTGAAACGTTATAGCTTTCGGTAAATAAATATGGTACATACTGTAGTTCTTTGAAGATCTCATTGATTATGTTTATGACAGGGTAATAAAAGAGTGCTCCAGGTTCTTTTAGCCAGACTTTCTATTGAGTGTCTGTCTAAAATGCTTTCAATTTGTATCTTGCAGAATCAATAAGACTTAATCTGGCTAAAAATGCATAGGCATCAAAAAGGATTTCAATCCTAAAGATACTGCAGAACATAATTGAGTCAGTGGCCAAAATGTATTTATTATAACAAATGATTAAGATACTGACTCCGCAAACTGGCAGTAAATGGTATAGACAGATCAGGAAACTATGATTACCCCTTCCCTCTAACTCCCTCTGCCACATTTCCCAAGTTTGGGAATATTATCATTATTAGTATCATTTATTTATAACGCACCAACAAATTCCGTAGCGTTGTACAATGGGGTTGGAGGATGAAAGGTTCGAAAATAACAAACATTAACATATATTGTTACTGTAGGTAAGGGGGGCCCTGCCTAAGGAGCTTACAATCTATAAGGAAGGGTAAGTGGAAACATAAGGTAAGGGGGATAAGAAGGTTGGTGTGTTTTAGAATTATAACAGAGCAGCTGTAACATTAGCGAACGGCAGCAAACAACTGACAGCCTTTGGCTTCCGCCTTTGGGGCGATGCAGATGTACTTTAGGGTGAAAAGGTTCTGAATGAATTCAGCTGTGCTATGCAAGTTCTGTAGTACAGGGCAATACACATTACTAAAGGGCGGGGCTGACAAAACCCATTGCAAGCAATCCCACATGTTAACCCTTAGCATGTTGTTTCTGTGGAGAGGGGAACCTTTTCACACATCTGCCTTTGGGGCGATGCAGATGTAGGCTAAGATTAACTTTATGTCTGTCATTCACCATTGAAGAATGATTGGGGTAATGCATTTTTCTATTTACATTTAGTACGTTCAGCAATATGAAACCATATTAATGAACACATTACCAAGAAAAAAACTTTGATAGGTTGCTGGTAGTTCATACAGTATGGTTACTTAACTGATAGGTCATACTGCAGGTTACTGGTAGTTTATACTGCAGGTTACTGGTAGTTTATACTGCAGGTTACTGGTAGTTTATACTGTAAGTTACTGGTAGTTTATACTGCAGGTTAGCGGTAGTTCATACTGTAGGTTACTGGTAGTTTATACTGCAGGTTACTGGTAGTTTATACTGTAAGTTACTGGTAGTTTATACTGCAGGTTACTGGTAGTTTATACTGCAGGTTAGCGGTAGTTCATACTGTAGGTTACTGGTAGTTTATACTATAGGGTTACCGGTAGTTCATATTGTAGGTTACTGGTAGTTTATACTGTAGGGTTACCGGTAGTTCATACTGTAGGTTACTGGTAGTTCATACTGCAGGTTACTGGTAGTTCATATTGTAGGTTACTGGTAGTTTATACTGTAGGGTTACCGGTAGTTCATACTATAGGTTACTGGTAGTTTATACTGTAGGGTTACCGGTAGTTCATACTGTAGGTTACTGGTAGTTTATACTGTATGGTTACCGGTAGTTCATACTGTAGGTTACTGGTAGTTCATACTGCAGGTTAGCGGTAGTTCATACTGTAGGTTACTGGTAGTTCATACTGTAGGTTACTGGTAGTTTATACTATAGGGTTACCGGTAGTTCATACTATAGGTTACTGGTAGTTTATACTGTAGGGTTACCGGTAGTTCATACTGTAGGTTACTGGTAGTTCATACTGCAGGTTACTGGTAGTTCATACTGCAGGTTACTGGTAGTTCATACTGCAGGTTACTGGTAGTTCATACTGTAGGTTACTGGTAGTTCATACTGTAGGTTACTGGTAGTTCATATTGTAGGTTACTGGTAGTTCATACTGTAGGTTACCGGTAGTTCATACTGTAGGTTACTGGTAGTTCATACTGTAGGTTACTGGTAGTTTATACTGTAGGGTTACCGGTAGTTCATACTATAGGGTTACCGGTAGTTCATACTGTAGGTTACCGGTAGTTTATACTGTAGGTTACCGGTAGTTCATACTGTAGGGTTACCGGTAGTTCATACTGTAGGTTACCGGTAGTTTATACTGTAGGTTACCAGTAGTTCATACTGTAGGTTGCTGATAGTTCATACTGTAGGTTACTGGTTGTTTAAGGCCCTTATTCAATAGGCTGGATAATATTTAATTCCCATTCATTTGAACGGCGCTGAACGTTTCTTCCGCACAGAGCGCAGACTTTACGTAATATTAAACAGGGGCAATAGTCATTTAAAAAAAATCAAACACTACTCATTATGACTCATCAACAGTTGTCATTAACCCATTCAATGCCCTCTTGTTTACCACACTGGTCACCAAACTAATCGGAAGGGTAAAGGCTCTCCTCTTGTTTACCACACGGAGCCAAGGAAGCGATCACATGAGCAGTCACATGATCAGTCACATGATCAGTCACATGATCGCAAGTGGTGGAAGGTGCTGCCACCTCCGTGACCAATGTGAAGGACATTTTTGGTGATAAGGATTTAAGATCAAACATTTGTAGAAAACTGGAACTTGTACTCACTGCTACATGTTTTTTTGTTTTTTGTTTTATGTAGTTTAAAAAGTACTGTGCACAATATTAATGAGTTTGTTGATTTATGCTTTGTAAATCTGTTGTATTAAATCTCCTTTATGAGTACTCAAATCAATTTAAGAACTGAAAATGTCATTACAAAAACTGTTATTTGTATGATTTGTAGGATTTCACCAACAATGGTGTATTTATGGTGTTCATAAAACCATGAACATTTCATCTACAGAAATGAAAATGTGTTTCACCCTGTAACTGGATATTATTAGTATTATTAAGAAAGTCAGGAAGTGACCACAATATTCATCACCCTGAATATCAACCCGTGATTACCTGTCCATTTGGGTTACCAAAGGGTTAATATCTGCCCATATGGATGTTTTATTTGTATGGTGTCTCTCTTGTATGTTAACCCCACTTGGTGTCTAGGGCTACCAATGTATTGCTGATTACCGCACATTTCCCTGAGTTGTCTCTTACAGATGCGTCCGGTTTTACTGTTCCCAGTGCCGTGGTTGCGCGCCATCCCATGACTGCGCCGATTGCGGCCCAGTAGGATTAACGCTGCAGGACATCCCATTGATATGTATGGACCCCCTGCAGCGCCATGGCGACTGCCCCTTCCTCCACCACCACGTTTTTTTCAGAGTTTAGTCACGGCGCCAAAAGCAGTAAGCCTGGTCACAGCTGTATCTGTATTGCCGGCCCTGTTTGATGCAGAGTTTATGCATTGTTTCATGTATGCAAGTGAGATGAATACAGCTGCCTATCTATAAATAAATAATTCTCAGTGAATACCAGTGCTAATTTTAACAAATATTGTGTGATCCTATTTTTTCATAACACAACCATTTTTTAAGCAGCTATACACACCTTTAGTGACTCTGGTCCTTTATTTTGCAGAAGGGCTAGGGGAAAGTAGTTATAGTAGTATTAAAGTAGTTTTTCATATTTTATAACACAGCAATAAGCTTCTATTGTTTTTTTCCTTTTCTCTTTAAACGGTTGAAGTCACCTAATAATCAGAAGGAATGTTTTCTTTCTGCACTTTGATGATGGTAATAAATAACAAGTCCAACTAAAGGAGGGGCTCACTGAGTAAAGACACTGACTGTAAATAATGACACAGAGTTTGAATCGGGGGAACCTGGTTGAATTCCCGGTGTCGGCTCCTTGTGACCTTGTGACCTTGGACAAGTCACTTTATCCCCCTTTGCCTCGGGGCACCAAAAATAGAGATTGTAAAATAATCTGGGCAGAGATTGTGTCTATAACAGTGCTGCGTGCTGCGTATTATACTGCAATTGTGAAGCTCTTTGTGTCCCATTGGGAGATAAGCGCTATATAAAAAAGTTATTATTAAATATGCGCATCTGGCTGTCTTATATTATTACTGTAAATTTCAAGTGAACCAAAGACACGTTCCTTCCTTTGTAGTTAGCAGCACACTGTACACACTGACTCCAACTGCGGTAGCACAGTCCCAATGCTCTTTCTCTTGCACTCCAGTGAACTCTTGTTGCTGCATTACCCTCTGCATTACCCTCTGCTCCACTGAGGGATACCCTAAAGTGCTGTTGGAAGCGAGAAATATACTTCCCCAGGATTAACGCTTGATGTCCGCAAGGAGTCTCACACATCCATCCATGAAATTCTAATATCTTTAGTAATATACTGTAGTACTTGTTCATAATGGGCTTTAATGTACTTTCTGTTGCCTAATTCTAAAAGCAATTGCAATTAACTATTTGCTATGATTTATTTGAAATCTCATGTTAAGATAGAACTGCAGATCAGGGGTAGGCAGCAGGTAAGGGTTTCAGGATATCCATGCTTCAGCACAGCTGGCTCAATCAGTGGCTCAGTGGAAGACAGATTGAGTCACCTGTGCTGAAGCAGAGATATCTGTCAACTGTATAGGGACATCTGTCACCTGTGCTGAAGCAGGGATATCCTGAAAACCTAACCTGTTGGTGACCCATGAGGACTGGATTTGGCACTCCTGCTGTAGACTCATATAGTGGTGTAATGATTTTTAGATACCAATGGTGTACGCCTCTTTTTTAAAAGTGTCTTTGTACTGTATTAATATTTGGGGTATACGAGTTAATGCCTTCCCTGCAGGGGAGCCCTGTAACGCAGCTGTCCCCTCTACTCAAATTATGATAATATTTTTGTAACCTTTCCCCGTTTTCTTACTTTACTACGATGTGAACCAAGGGATCCTCCGGAGGTGAAAAGCTCTATTTTCAGCCCTGGGAACCCCCTGGCTCCCTAGATACAGTACTTGCCGGCAAAACTAATGCATTTCAGTCCCCTCGAGCTGAAACAAAATGGCGGTTTAAATCCGGTCTAGTACATATTCACCACTGCCACTGTTTAGCCGCCGGGATATCTCACTACCGGATGTTTTGCCACCAAGGTAACCCCCTAACCTTACCCCTTACCCTAAAAACCCCTAACCTTACCTGCTTACCCTAGAGCTCCTAACCTTACCCTAAAAAAACACCCAACCATAGCTCCTTACCCCAACGCGTTAACCTCTTATCCTAAAGCCCCTAACCTTAATCCCTTACCTTGAAACTCCTAATCTTAACCCCTTGCCCTAAAGCTCCTAACCTGTGTGATGCGGGCCAATAGGAAGCTGCAAAGTCATTTGTTGCTTCTGTCTAATGGCTCACGTGACACGGGGGATTTAAAAACCAGGAAGTACCAAGGCCACATTAACCGGCAAGTATCTCAAGAACCCGTGCAGGAAATAGCGCGGATCATCTCCAGGGACCTCCTGGATCCCATTCTGGTAACAAAAATGGAGGCGTTAGGTGGGCGGCGGATGAGTGCTACTTGAACCGATACAGCGCAGAATAGCAGGATGCTTTTGCACTAGAGGAGAAGCTGAAGTAAAGCTGATGCTGTACTTGTATCTCACGGGGCATATATTGAAGTCAAATATGAGCCGCAGTTTATTAGAAACACAGATATGGCCCCCAAATGGAGCATTCTCTAAGCATTAATGTGCTGCACGTCAATCCACCAGAGGGCTCTTCTGGAGACCTCATAGATTTTCTGATTAAAAACAATACAAATATCTGCTGGTAGAAATAGAATACACCCATTCCCGTTCTGCTGTCCTTCGCAGTTAGCAAGACACTTTAGTGACCAAAAAACGTTCCAACAGAAGATCCCAGCAGCCCAGCATATAGAATACAAACCAGGGCACGTTGCTATTCATGCCCCATGCTTGGGAATGGTAATACTTTTATTATCGTAAGGGGGATGAGGCAGACTGGACTGTCAAGGTTAACTTTACAGTTGCAACCAAGCCAGATTAACCCTTTTTTCTGCAATTGATTGCTAGACCCTCTGGTAGTAAAAGGGTTACAATTGTCATCTGAACTACAGACATGCGTAGTATACCTTCTTACCAGGCTTTAATATCCATGACACAATATAAGTATTTTAATTAGGTTTATTTTAAGCATCATTACTTTCTTGCTCATATACTTCATCGTGAATTTCCTAGGTTCTCTGAAGCAGAAATATCTGTAGCATAAAATTACAAGGGGTTATTAAAAATGTCTGCCGTTGCTATTTTCTTAGATGTGTGCAGAGGTTTTTTAAACAGGAAGCGGTTTTAAGGGAAAATAAAAAATAGTCTTTTATTAGCCAGAACCTTCAAAACATGAACAGCTTGGGATCAGCAAAACCGGGATAAAGGGAAACAAACAGGCCTAACACCTGTACAGTATAGAGCGCTAACTAATCAACCGCACACCCTCTGTCTAGGGGTTGGGGAGCTAAGCCCCTTACCAACAACAAAACAGGGCAGAGAGGTCAGTTACCTTCGGCTGGGGTAGGGGTCTGAAAGTCCTTACGCTGAGTTTCTTTCCTCAGTGGTGCAGGGTCCAATTCCTTCCTGGGCCATAGAGATGTAGTTTCCCTGTGATCTCTCCAGCAGTCCAAGGTGTCTCTCTGGACTAGAGATCTCCCTTGCAATGTATACTTCAGGCTTTTTAAAAGTCTAATGAGCCGAGTGAGCAGGTTAATCAGGACAGCCTGCTCTGAATTAACCTGCTCGGTGCTGGGCTCAAGCACTGCACACGGGTTTCCCTGCCGAGCTATTTCGACAGGGAAGGCACCTTGTTATAGAGCCGCTTCCTTATTATTCCTTCATATCTGCATTATAAGAAGGACTAAAGCATTTTGTTACATAAATACATTAATAAGGGCATTTAATATTGCATGTAGGTCTCTGATTGTATTTTTCATACTACTGACTTTGAAGCTTCAATGTTACATGATGAGCAATGAAGGGTCGGTAGCCTTGTTGGTTGTTTCTTCCATGTAGTAACAAAGGTGGAAGAGGGAGTAGGTGGTAGGATACCTTTTATTGGATCAACAAGCAGTCGATATGTTATCGGGTACCTGATGAAGGACCCTGAGAGGTTTGAAAGCTTGTAACGTATCAACTACTTCTTGGTCAATAAAATGTATCATATCACCTACTCCCACTCCCTCCTTTGTTACTATATATTACATGAGTGCATTCCTATTTTTTCTATTTCGGTATGTTTTCAATCTCTAATACTACTCCATTAAGCATACAGTAGGAATGCTACTTCGTAATTGGATAAACTCACATAATGGGAACGTGTCTCACACTTGGTAGGTAGACAACTGCAGACACATAACCCATCTTCCATCTCCTCTCGGAGGTGCTAACCCTGATCCATGGATTAACTCTCACGAACATGTACTAGGAGCAGATACAGAGGCACACACCTCCACTGCAGTTACAAACCCATAATTTAGGGCACTTTTATTGCGAGAACAGAATTACAATGCTAAGGGTGCCACTACCATGCTTTTTTATCCAATCAGATCCAAACTTGAACGCTGGAACTCTTGCGCAGATATTCAATAGCGCGATCCTGTGGCCCGCACCCCGCAGTCTATCTGAGTGTACCTGGAAGCAATAGGGGCAGACGAGGAAGACCGCAAGGAGCATCTACATGCAGAGGCTGGTGTGGAAGTGCCACCCAGATGAAAAACAGCACAGGTAGCAGCTACAGGCTGATGCTGGTGTGGAAGTGCCACCCAGGGACAGAAATGAATGTAGGACAAAAGCGCACTAGCAAAAACGGAGCAGGAAGGACCCAGAATAAAAAATAAATTAAAAGGGCACTTTAATGTGACAAAAGACCCATCCAAGGCGTTTCGAACGTCACAGCGTTCTTTTTCAAGGATAAAACACAATGTAATGACACCCATTAAATACCCTCTTACCTGTAAGCAGTTTCGCGCCAAAAAACGGAAGCACGATGACGTCATGACGCAATGCGCGTCTTCGCGCATGCGCAGAACGACCCGGCGCCGTTCTAAGGGCAAAAACTGTCATGTAGGCCGTGTGGACATGATTATTGTGGGCAATGCATAGGACAACAGATAATGCTACTATTCCAAACAAACTAATGATTCAAAACAAATCGCCGTGCCGTCTGCACGCAATGCGTATCATTGCGCATGCGCAAAACGGCACTGCGATGTCAATGGACACAATAGTCACCAAAAATGGATTAAATCAAAACAAATTGAGACAAAAAATACTAAACCATAAGGGGAAAAGATACATAAACAATGAACAGATTACTGAACTCCTTAGCTAATCCTAAAGAGAAAAATGTCATTAAAAAATGCATATAGCCACACTACATAAAAAGCTAAAGTGAAATAATTAAAAACAAATGATTGAAATAAAAAACAGAGGTAATATATAATAGTACAGAAATAACAGGGAAAAAATATATAATAATGTAATTCATGTAAAAACACCAATAAGTTTGTATGAATACATATGGAGTGAACACAAACAAAAGATAACAAAGTATGCTGTATACTATTTAAAGGGAAATCAAGTTTATGATCAATATCCATAAATTACTGAACCAAATTTTAAATGAACATATAAAAATATATATTGATATAATATTACAGAAAATGGGCTAATTGCCAATCAACATTCAGACCCATAGGGAAGCGCGTTTGGAGAATAAAAATCCAATACGCTCCCGTACGGTTGAGAAGATTGACGCGATCACCTCCTCTAGGTCTACAATTGACAAATTCAATGCCCAGGAAGGAAAAATTCCTAGTCCCTCCCCGATCACATTCGGAGAAGTGTTTGGAAACAGGATGATTTGTATCTTTCAATCTTATGAGTCTTAAATGCTCTAACATCCTGACCTTAAGAGCTCTAATCGTTCTTCCCACATATCTTTTGCCGCAGCCACATGTTATGAGATATACAACAAATTGACTTTTACAATTTATGAAATTATTGATATAAAATTCCTTAATAATGCCTTTATTACCATCATGTGACTGCGGCAAATCATCCTGAAAAAAACTCTTTTATGTTCAGGGGAACCTGCCAATGAGACTGATGGTGGGTGGGCATGTACCATCTACCACCTGTCTTCAGGAGGATAGTACCCATACCATTGGATATTAAGTACTAATATCATTACTCATTCCTTATACCTTGGATTAGTGGTTTGGCTTGCTTTATTTTGTTATACCTGCATTGGAGCTCTTTAGCCTATTTTTTCTATCCACCCAGGGACAGCCTATTATCTTTTCCAGGTCTAACCGGTCGTCTGTTAAAAAGTAACCCGTGAAGACAACTTCCATCAGGCTGCGGAGGCTGTCGCAGGATGTACAGGAGGAGTGGGTAACTATATCCCTATTGAGGTGGGAGTGATTTGCTCTACTGTATGTAAATGTTGCATATACAGTATGAAGGACTAAATTGTGCACAATTCAAAATCAAATATATAAATTATGGATTTAAGGTGCACCTTCCGGATTCTTTGGAAATATCCAAATTCCTAAGGAGAGACATTTGAAAATCTTATTGTAGAAAGAAAACACCCGGAAGAAGTTATTCTAAGGTTACCTGTTCCCTTTGAGTTATATTTAATCATTCAAAGAGAACATCCCACCATACAGGTTACCTTTTGTGTAATAGTCACCTATTGTGATCTATTTTTCATTATTTTATATGTATGTATTGATGTATATTACTAAGGAAGGCTTATACTGAATTTTTCAATTCAGTGACAAAGGTCATATGCTTTAATACATTTTCATAATCTGCTGTGCTTTACATTTCTCTACAATCCCACCCCTGATATTTTCATTGGGAATTCCAATTGTATTCTCTATGCGCTAGAGTTTCCTTTCTCACTGTTCTTTGGGGTTTGGATAACCCTTTATAGTTGGCTGCAGGAGTTATTTGATTTACCTTTATAATTAATTAACACACACTTTAGTATTACGCATTAGTGCCCCTTCCTCCACTTTCGCACAGTATAAGCTCAGCCTAATACGGCAGGCATAAGCTTATAGTGTTCCTTGTTAAAATGGATGAGAAGTAAAGTGTGATACACTGTGCTCATTTGCATGCCATTACCCAGAATCCCTGGCTGCAGTGGAAGCACTGTATGCTAAGCGAGAATGGGGAAAGGCAGGGTTGCAGACCTGTAAATGCATGCAAATGTACCACAAGCGGTATTTTTATTTCCTGTACACTGTACAGTGGAGGGTTTTTCTAACTTTTCTTAACCACCATAACTTCTTTAATTAAATCTGATTAAATTGGAATGAAATATTAAAAAACACAAACTGCTTGCGGCTTCCATTCGAATATGGAGGATCAGTCGATACATTGTGAGACAGTTCAGGCTTTATATTCTCATTCCTATCAAAAGCTAGTATAACTGAAGCACTGGTCAAAGTGTGCTGGTCGCTATTGTTGGAAGCAAGCCTTCTTAATAATAAGACAATACTGTAAATATAAGATGCACAAGACATCTTCCAACAGTGATACATACTGCTCAACAGGCAAAGTATATCACACCAAAAGAATCCCAGTTAGTAGATCCTGAAATCCCTACAAGAAAGAGACCAAAATGTTCCCAATTGGGGGTGGGGGCGGGGGGTGGAAACCATATGGTAACATTTTATTTTGCTAGAGCATGCAATCACATTACAACGTTTCAGGTCCCTCAGGGCCTTTCATCAGGTAAGCAAGATAAAATGATCTGATTTTTATCACCGTTTTTGTTTCTTCCTTGTAAGGATTTCAGGATCTGCTGTACTAACCGTTTTCTTGTCTGGTTGAACAGTGCGGCCACACTGTGTTCTGCGTACCTGCACCGTTCACTTTGTATGAAGGTTTTTATCCCTGTGTTTTAATTGAATCAATTATTGTTTCGATGAAACTATAGTGGGGGAAAGAGGTTGGTGTGGTTCTAAAAGTTCAATTTTTTCAATTCAGAATCAAACTCAAACCTTCTCTTCCCATACAAACCCTGCCATACTGTACTGTATGTCAGTCGTTGGCAAAATTCAGTCCTCAAGGGCCACCAACAGGTCAGGTTTTCAGAATCTCTCTGCTTCAGCACAGATGGCTCTGTCATTGACTGAGCC